>NC_092227.1:23874861-23929861 GCF_036320965.1 Panulirus ornatus
CTCTCTCTCTCTCTCTCTCTCTCTCTCTCTCTCTCTCTCTCTCTCTCTCTCTCTCTCTCTCTCTCTCTCTCTCTCTCTCTCTCTCTCTCTCTCTCTCTCTCTCTCTCTCTCTCTCTCTCTCTCTCTCTCTCTCTCTCTCTCTCATTATACAACAAAACGACGGTAACTGAGTACGACAGTCGGAACACGTGCGTCATCCTCGGTCACTATTCCAGGGAGAGTCGCTCCTGTGTTGCAACATCTTCATCTAAATCCCATCAAAATCCCCTTTCGTTCCCTTACCCGGCTGCTTGCACGTATTGAGGCATTCTGTATCATTTTTCCCCTCTGATTTCCGACCTCTTGCCCGCGGGAGAAAATGAAACTCTATTCACCTCTTTCCGAACAACGGGTCGCTGCAGGTTTTTACAGCAGATAACAAAGACTTCTGTGATCATTCTTTTCTTACTCTAGAAAAGTATGGGAAGATGCTACGTCTACCCTCTGATTCACTTATACTCTTCGTTCAGATAAAGAAAATATAGTGAAATCTTTTTTGTAAGGTCTATTACATTCGAGCAAAAAACTCGACTTTCGAGTGAAAAATGGCTTTAGAGAAATGAAATAAAAATAATGCATTATATAAAATCCCTACGGGAAAAAATAAGTGAATATAAGTAAGGGATTTAAACCTTCCCGTAAAAATATTGCTCACCTTCACACACATGCATCAGGAACCCAAAGATGATAGAGATGATAATTTAGCCACATTTTCTATTCTCTTGGAAGGATTATGTAGCATTTTAGATAAACAATTTTTAATTTTACTTTTGCACTGAGGTTTGAGAGGATCATTCTAGTTGAGAAGGCTTGAGTATATCGCATGTAATGATTGATTCAAGAAACGTGTGTCCCTGTCATGTTTATCGTAACAATCAGGGGTGCTGCTGGAATACGGAAACAATTGTAAAGTGAGTTAAAAAATTCAAAGAATCAAGATATATGTGAAGAGGGATGAAGTGTGTCATGTCAAGAATACGAGTAGTAACTTTCTCAATCAGTAAAAGTAAACTACTGGGCAAGACTTATAACAAAGAAGTCTAATTTCGACCCGTTGCTTGCACCACATGAAGGCGATGTAGGGTACCCAGGTGCACCTTGTGCTAAAACGCCGCCGCTTCGAAGTTGGAATTAGCGGCAGCAGGCTGATACTTCTAGCTGGCATATGTCAGCTGCCTCGACACCAAGAATCTTTTAGTTCTCCTTTTTGATAATAATAATACTTTACTTACCAAGTGACTTATATCGTTTAATGTAAATGCTACCTTCAGCAACAATTATACTACAAAGAATATCTTAATCAGGAACTCACCAGAAAGTTCTCCTGTGTGTATCTATAAAGAGCCATGTAGAAATTGTAATACGTCATGTTAGGCAGACTGATAAGGATCTTTCTGTTAGACTTAAGCAACATAAATATAGTATAAGAAGACGGGATCAAATGCCTTGTTTACTCACGTTAAGAACTATGATCATTGTTTTGACTGGAGTAATGTCATCTCAGTTATTAACTCTTAACTCCAGTACTACGAGAAATAACATTGAGTCTTCTATCATTCAATATACAAAGAATTATGACCTTAATATTAGTGAATATCTATGAAAATTGGACAGCTTTATTGTTGATAAATTCTGTAAATAATTCCCCTTTTTGTCCACAAAATAAGTTTATGATACGTTCGTCGTCTGTCTTGGACAGTCACTTGTTTACCAAATAGCGTCCTACTTACGTCTCTTCGTTCTATATTAACTGACTTATATTTCTTTCTTGTATCTCCCCTAATGATGTAGTAATTACACAAAAGTGCAGCAGGTTTGGATGGTATTGCAGTGGAATTTATTAAAAAAGGGGGTGACTGTATTGTTGACTGGTTGGTAAGGTTATTTAATGTATGTATGACTCATGGTGAGGTGCCTGAGGATTGGCGGAATGCGTGCCTAGTGCCATTGTACAAAGGCAAAGGGGATAAGAGTGAGTGCTCAAATTACAGAGGTATAAGTTTGTTGAGTATTCCTGGTAAATTATATGGGAGGGTATTGATTGAGAGGGTGAAGGCATGTACAGAGCATCAGATTGGGGAAGAGCAGTGTGGTTTCAGAAGTGGTAGAGGATGTGTGGATCAGGTGTTTGCTTTGAAGAATGTATGTGAGAAATACTTAGAAAAGCAAATGGATTTGTATGTAGCATTTATGGATCTGGAGAAGGCATATGATAGAGTTGATAGAGATGCTCTGTGGAAGGTATTAAGAATATATGGTGTGGGAGGCAAGTTGTTAGAAGCAGTGAAAAGTTTTTATCGAGGATGTAAGGCATGTGTACGTGTAGGAAGAGAGGAAAGTGATTGGTTCTCAGTGAATGTAGATTTGCGGCAGGGGTGTGTGATGTCTCCATGGTTGTTTAATTTGTTTATGGATGGGGTTGTTAGGGAGGTAAATGCAAGAGTCTTGGAAAGAGGGGCAAGTATGAAGTCTGTTGGGGATGAGAGAGCTTGGGAAGTGAGTCAGTTGTTGTTCGCTGATGATACAGCGCTGGTGGCGGATTCATGTGAGAAACTGCAGAAACTGGTGACGGAGTTTGGTAAAGTGTGTGGAAGAAGAAAGTTAAGAGTAAATGTGAATAAGAGCAAGGTTATTAGGTACAGTAGGGTTGAGGGTCAAGTCAATTGGGAGGTGAGTTTGAATGGAGAAAAACTGGAGGAAGTGAAGTGTTTTAGATATCTGGGAGTGGATCTGTCAGCGGATGGAACCATGGAAGCGGAAGTGGATCATAGGGTGGGGGAGGGGGCGAAAATTTTGGGAGCCTTGAAAAATGTGTGGAAGTCGAGAACATTATCCCGGAAAGCAAAAATGGGTATGTTTGAAGGAATAGTGGTTCCAACAATGTTGTATGGTTGCGAGGCGTGGGCTATGGATAGAGTTCTGCGCAGGAGGATGGATGTGCTGGAAATGAGATGTTTGAGGACAATGTGTGGTGTGAGGTGGTTTGATCGAGTAAGTAACGTAAGGGTAAGAGAGATGTGTGGAAATAAAAAGAGCGTGGTTGAGAGAGCAGAAGAGGGTGTTTTGAAATGGTTTGGGCACATGGAGAGAATGAGTGAGGAAAGATTGACCAAGAGGATATATGTGTCGGAGGTGTAGGGAACGAGGAGAAGAGGGAGACCAAATTGGAGGTGGAAAGATGGAGTGAAAAGGATTTTGTGTGATCGGGGCCTGAACATGCAGGAGGGTGAAAGGAGGGCAAGGAATAGAGTGAATTGGAGCGAGGTGGTATACAGGGGTTGACGTGCTGTCAGTGGATTGAATCAAGGCATGTGAAGCGTCCGGGGTAAACCATGGAAAGCTGTGTAGGTATGTATATTTGCGTGTGTGGACGTGTGTATGTACATGTGTATGGGGGGGGTTGGGCCATTTCTTTCGTCTGTTTCCTTGCGCTACCTCGCAAACGCGGGAGACAGCGACGAGGTATAAAAAAAAAAAAAAAAAATAAAAAAAAAAAAAAATATATATATATATATATATATATATATATATATATATATGTATATATATATATATATATACATATATATATATATATATATATACATATATATATATATATGTATATATATATATATATATATATATATATATATATATATATATATATATATATATATATATATATATATATATATATATATATATATATATATATATATATATATATGTATATATATACATATATATATATATATATATATATATATATATATATATATATGTGTATATATATATATATATATACATATATATATATATATATATATATATATATATATATATATATATATATATATATATATATATATATATATATATATATATATATATATATATATATATATATATATATACATATATATATATATATATATATATATATATATATATATATATATATATATATATATATATATATATATATATATATATATATATATATATATATACATAATTTGTCGCTGTCTCCTGCGTCAGCGAGGTAGTGCAAGGAAACAGGCGAAAAAATGGCCCAGCTTACTTACATACATATATACATAAACGCCCACATTTGCACATATACATACCTATACATTTCAAGGTATACATACATAGACACATACATATGTACACATGTACATACTGATACTTGCTGTCTTCATCCATCTCCGTCGCCACCCCGAAACACATGAAATGGCATCCCATTCCCCACCCGCGGAAGCCTGAAGTAGCAGTAGGAAAAGACAGCAAAGGCCACATTCGTTCACACTCAGTCTCTAGCTATCATGTGTAATGCACCGAAACCATATCTCCCTTTCTACATCCAGACCTCGCAAAACTTTCCATGGTTTACCCCAGACGCTTCACATGCACAGGTTCAATCCAGTGACAGCACGTCGACACCGGTATACCACATCGTTCCAAGACACTATATTACATGCACACCATTCACCCTCACGTATGTTCAGGCCCAGATCGCTCAAAATCTTTTTCACTCCATCCTTCCACCTAAAATCTGGTCTCCCAGTTCTTGTTCCCTTCACCTCTGACACATATATCCTCTTTGTCAATATTTCCTTGCTCATTCTCTCCATGTGACCAAACCAATTAAATACACCTTCTGGTCTCTCAACCACACTCTTTTTATTACCACACATCTCACTTAACTTTTCATTACTTACTCGATGAAACCACCTCACACCACATACTGTCCTCAAGCATCTAAATTCCAGCACATCCACCCTCCTCCGCAAAACCCTTTCTATAGCCCACGCCTCGCAACCATATAATATTGCTGGAACCACTATTTCTTCAAATATACCTATTTTTGATCGCCGAGATAACGCTCTCGCCTTCCACACATTCTTCAGCGCTCCCAGAACCTTCACCCCTCTCCCACCCTGTGACTCACTTCCACTTCCATGGTTCCATCCGCTGCTAAATCCACTCCCAAATATCTAAAACACTTCACTTCCTCCAGTTTTTCTTCATTCAAAGTTACCTCCCATTTGATTTGTTCCTCAACCTTACTGAACGTAATAATTTTGCCCTTATTCACATTTACTCTCAGCTTTCTTCTTTCACAAACTTTACCAAACTCAGTCACCGGCTTCTGCAGTTTCTCACATGAATCAGCCACCAGCGCTGTATCATCAGAGAACAACAACTGACTCACTTCCCAAGTCCTCTAATCCACAACAGACGGCATACTTACCCCTCATTCCAAAACTCTTGCATTCACCTCCCTAACAACCCCATCCATAAACAAATTGAATTACCATGGAGACATCACGCACTGTTGCTGCAAACCGATATTCACTGAGAACCAATCACTTTCCTCTCCTCTAACTTATAAACATGCCTTACATCCTCGATAAAAAACTTTTCACTGCTTCTAGCAACTTTCCTCCCACACCATATATTCTTCATACCTTCCACAGAGCATCTCTATCAACTCAATCATATGCCTTTTACAGATCCATAAATACTACATACAAATCCATTTGCTTTTCAAAGTATTCCTCACATACATTCTTCAAAAAGCAAACGCGTATCCACACATCCTATACCACTTCTGAAACCACACTGCCCTTCCCCAGTCTAATGCTCTGTACATGCTTTCACCCTCTCAATTATTGCCCTCGCATATGATTTACCTGGAATACTAAACAAACTTATACCTATAATGGCACAATGCACGCATTCCGGCAATCCTCAGGCACCTCACAATGAGTCATACATACATTAAATATCCTTACCAACCAGTCAACAACAGAGTCACCTCCTTTTTTCATGAATTTCACTGCAAAACCATCCAAACCCGCTGCCTTGCCAGCTTTCATCTTCCGTAAGGCATTTACAACCTCTTCTCTGTTTACCAAATCATTCTCCCTAACCCTCTCACTTTGCACACCACCTCGACAAAAACACCCTATATCTGCCAATCTATCATCAAACACATTCAACAAACCTTCAAAATAATCTCTCCATCTCCTTCTCGCATCACCACTACTTATTACCTCCCCATCAGGCCCCTTCACCGATGTTCCCATTTGTTCTCTTGTATTACGCATTTTATTTACCTCCTTCCAGAACATCATTTTATTCTCCCTAAAATTTAATGGTACTCTCTCACCCCAATCTCATTTGCCCTCTTTTTAACCTCTTGCACCTTTCTCTTGACCTCCTGCCTCTTTGTTTTATACATCTCCCAGTCATTTACACCATTTCCCTGCAAAAATATTCCAAATGCCTCTCTTGTCTTTCACTAATAATCTTACATTTTCATCACACCACTCACTACTCTTTCTAATCTGCCCACTCCCCCCCACTTTTAATGCCACAATCATCTTTTGCATAAGCCATCGCTGCTTCCCTAAATACATCCCATTCCCCTCCCACTCCCTTTACGTCCTTTGCTCTCAACTTTTTCCATTCTGCACTCAGTCTCTCCTGGTACTTCTTCAAACAAGTCTCCTTCCAAAGCTCAGTTACTCTCACCACTCTCTTTACCCCAACAATCTCTCCTCTTTTCTGAAAAGCTCTAAAAATCTTCACCTTTTCCATAAGATAATGATTAGACATCCCCCCAGTTGCACCTCTTAGCACAATAATATCCAAAAATCTCTCTTTCACGAGCCTATCAATTAAAAAGTAATCCAATAACGCTCTCTGGCCATCTCTCCTGCTTACATGCGTATAATCATATATATATCTCTTTTTTTAAACAGGATTCCTAGTCACCAGTCCTTTTTTAGCACACAAAATTTACAAGCTCCTCACCATTTCCATTTACAACACTGAACACCCCAAATACACCAACTAATTCGGCAGCTGCCACATTACTCACCTTTGCATTCAAATCACCCATCACTATAACCCGGTCTCGTGCATCAAAACTACTAACACACTCACTCAGCTGCTCCCAAAGCACTTGCCTCTCATGATCTTTCCTCTCATGCCCAGGTTCATATGCACAAATAATCACCCATCTCTCTCCATCCACTTTCAGTTTTACCTATATCAATCTATAGTTTGCTTTCTTACACTCTGTCACGTAACCCACCACTCCTTTTTCAGGAGTAGTGCTGCTCTTTCCTTTGCACATATCGTCTCACCAACCCCTGACTTTGCTCACAAAACATTACCAAACCAATCTTCCCCTTTACTCTTGAACTTCGTCTCGCTCAGAGCCAAAACATCCGGGTTCCTTTCCTGAGATCAACTTCCTATCTTTCCCTTTTCTCATCATGGTTACATCCAACACATTTAGACACCCAATCTAAGCTGCCAAAGAGGATGAGCACTCTCCGCGTGACTCCTTCTTCTGTATTCCCCTTTTAGAAAGTTTAAATACAAGGAAAGGACGGTTTCTAGCCCCCATTTCCCGTCCCCTTCAGTCGTCTTCTACGACACGTCAGGAGTGCGTGGGAAGTATTCTTTATATGTATCTTTTTTTTTTTTTTTGCTTTGTCGCTGTCTCCCGCGTTTGCGAGGTAGCGCAAGGAAACAGACGAAAGAAATGGCCCAACCCATCCCCATACACATGTATATACATACGTCCACACACGCAAATATACATACCTACACAGCTTTCGATGGTTTACCACAGACGCTTCACATACCCTGATTCAATCCACTGACAGCACGTCAACCCCAGTATACCATATCGATCCAATTCACTCTATTCCTTGCCCTCCTTTCACCCTCCTGCATGTTCAGGCCCCGATCACACAAAATCTTTTTCAACCCATCTTTCCACCTCCAATTTGGTCTCCCACTTCTCCTCGTTCCCTCCACCTCCGACACATATCCTCTTGGTCAATCTTTCCTCACTCATTCTCTCTATGTGCCCAAACCATTTCAAAACACCCTCTTCTGCTCTCTCAACCACGCTCTTTTTATTTCCACACATCTCTCTTACCCTTACGTTACTTACTCGATCAAACCACCTCACACCACACATTGTCATCAAACATCTCATTTCCAGCACATCCATCCTCCTGCGCACAACTCTATCCATAGCCCACGCCTCGCAACCATACAACATTGTTGGAACCACTATTCCTTCAAACATACCCATTTTTGCTTTCCGAGATAATGTTCTCGACTTCCACACATTCTTCAAGGCTCCCAGGATTTTCGCCCCCTCCCCCACCCTATGATCCACTTCCGCTTCCATGGTTCCATCCGCTGCCAGATCCACTCCCAGATATCTAAAACACTTTACTTCCTCCAGTTTTTTCTCCATTCAAACTTACCTCCCAAATGACTTGACCCTCAAACCGACTGTACCTAATAACCTTGATCTTATTCACATTTACTTTTAACTTTCTTCTTTCACACACTTTACCAAACTCAGTCACCAGCTTCTGCAGTTTCTCACATGAATCAGCCACCAGCGCTGTATCATCAGCGAACAACAACTGACTCACTTCCCAAGCTCTCTCATCCCCAACAGACTTCATACTTGCCCCTCTTTCCAAAACTCTTGCATTTACCTCCCTAACAACCCCATCCATAAACAAATTAAACAACCATGGAGACATCACACACCCCTGCCGCAAACCTACATTCACTGAGAACCAATCACTTTCCTCTCTTCCTACACGTACACATGCCTTACATCCTCGATAAAAACTTTTCACTGCTTCTAACAACTTGCCTCCCGCACCATATATTCTTAATACCTTCCACAGAGCATCTCTATCAACTCTATCATATGCCTTCTCCAGATCCATAAATGCTACATACAAATCCATTTGCTTTTCTAAGTATTTCTCACATACATTCTTCAAAGCAAACACCTGATCCACACATCCTCTACCACTTCTGAAACCACACTGCTCTTCCCCAATCTGATGCTCTGTACATGCCTTCACCCTCTCAATCAATACCCTCCCATATAATTTACCAGGAATATTCAACAAACTTATACCTCTGTAATTTGAGCACTCACTCTTATCCCCTTTGCCTTTGTACAATGGCACTATGCACGCATTCCGCCAATCCTCAGGCACCTCACCATGAGTCATACATACATTAAATAACCTTACCAACCAGTCAACAATACAGTCACCCCCTTTTTAATAAATTCCACTGCAGTACCATCCAAACCTGCTGCCTTGCCGGCTTTCATCTTCCGCAAAGCTTTTACTACCTCTTCTCTGTTTACCAAATCATTTTCCCTAACCCTCTCACTTTGCACACCACCTCGACCAAAACACCCTATATCTGCCACTCTATCATCAAACACATTCAACAAACCCTCAAAATACTCACTCCATCTCCTTCTCACATCACCACTACTTGTTATCACCTCCCCATTTGCGCCCTTCACTGAAGTTCCCATTTGCTCCCTTGTCTTACGCACTTTATTTACCTCCTTCCAGAACATCTTTTTATTGTCCCTAAAATTTAATGATACTCTCTCACCCCAACTCTCATTTGACCTCTTTTTCACCTCTTGCACCTTTCTCTTGACCTCCTGTCTCTTTCTTTTATACATCTCCCACTCAATTTCATTTTTTCCCTGCAAAGATCGTCCAAATGCCTCTCTCTTCTCTTTCACTAATAATCTTACTTCTTCATCCCACCACTCACTACCCTTTCTAATCAACCCATGCCACACGCATCTTTTGCGCAATCCATCACTGATTCCCTAAATACATCCCTATCCTCCCCCACTCCCCTTACTTCCATTATTCTCACCTTTTTCCATTCTGTACTCAGTCTCTCCTGGTACTTCCTCACACAAGTCTCCTTCCCAAGCTCACTTACTCTCACCACCCTCTTCACCCCAACATTCACTCTTCTTTTCTGAAAACCCATACAAATCTTCACCTTAGCCTCCACAAGATAATGATCAGACATCCCTCGAGTTGCACCTCTCAGCACATTAACATCCAAAAGTCTCTCTTTCGCACGCCTGTCAATTAACACGTAATCCAATAACGCTCTCTGGACATCTCTCCTACTTACATACATATACTTATGTATATCTCGCTTTTTAAACCAGGTATTCCCAATCACCAGTCCTTTTTCAGCACATAGATCTACAAGCTCTTCACCATTTCCATTTATAACACTGAACACCCCATGTATACCAATTATCCCCTCAACTGCCACATTACTCACCTTTGCATTCAAATCACCCATCACTATAACCCGGTCTCGTGCATCAAAACCACTAACACACTCATTCAGCTGCTCCCAAAACACTTTCCTCTCATGATCTTTCTTCTCATGCCCAGGTGCATATGCACCAATAATCACCCATCTCTCTCCATCAACTCTCAGTTTTACCCATATCAATCGAGAATTTACTTTTTTACATTCTATCACATACTCCCACAACTCCTGTTTCAGGAGTACTGCTACTCCTTCCCTTGCTCTTGTCCTCTCACTAACTCCTGACTTTACTCCCAAGACATTCCCAAACCACTCTTCCCCTTTACCCTTGAGCTTCGTTTCACTCAGAAGCAGAACATCCAGGTTCCTTTCCTCAAACATACTACCTATCTCTCCTTTTTTCACATCTTGGTTACATCCACACACATTTAGACACCCCAGTCTGAGCCTTCGAGGAGGATGAGCACTCCCCGCGTGACTCCTTCTTCTGTTTCCCATTTTAGAAAGTTAAAAAATACACGGAGGGGAGGATTTCTGGCCCCCCGCTCCCGTCCCCTCTAGTCGCCTTTTACGACACGCGAGGAATATCTTAATGAAAAAAAAGGGGACTGTTTATAATGTTATACACAAATAACAGTATAGCTCACACATAATGTTCCCTGACCCATAAGGATGCACCTAAATGAGCCGGTAGAATGTTGCAATTCACTGAAACATCCATAGTTTTGATATGCTGTTAAAAACATTCCTAAAGCATGCTGTTTCACTAATGTCTGCAATCATACTGTAAGTGTCCTATTTCTATTGGAAAACGTCTCATTACAAAAACCTTTTTATATCAGTACATCCTGTTTAAAGTGAATCATGAGGTAAATTGGTAATAACTATATACACACTGATAAATGTAGAAGAATTTCCTAACCTAATCTTGGAACATTTACAAAAGAAAATAACATTAATGATGGGAGTATTTAAGCAGCAAGGGAACATAACCTAAATAAAAGAATAACCTAGAGTAAGAGGTTCCTTCACTGGACGTACTAAGACAAGCACTCCAGTATGTATTCAAATGATATGATGGTCAACTACCAATTACAAACTGAAACAGTTTTGTGTGAACCATTCAAAAAACACTTGCATGATTACTTTCAATCATATCAATGACACAGGCTAAAAGAAAGCACACAAAATACAGACATGAATATTACCATTAACTTTACACTTATTAGTATGGAGTATATGAATGTGCAGACAATTCAAAACACGAAGTACTGCTCCTCTGCAGTGATATCAAAGACAAAAGGAAATAAAACTTTTTAAGAATGTATAAAAGAAATAAAACAACTATATAAGAAAAAAATATACAATGCAAAGCAAATCATATTAGAATTTTTTTTTTTTTTTTTTTTCCAAAAGAAGGAACAGAGAATTGGGCCAGGTGAGAGTATTCCCTTAAAGGCCAAGTCCTCTGTTCTTAACGCTACCTCGCCAATGCGGGAAATGGCGAATAGTTTGAAAGAAAGAAAAGATATATATATATATATATATATATATATATATATATATATATATATATATATATATATATATATATATATATATATATTATTTTTAATTTTGCTTTGTCGCTGTCTCCCGCGTTTGCGAGGTAGCGCAAGGAAACAGACGATAGAAATGGCCCAACCCACCCCCATACACATGTATATACACAAACGTCCACACACGCAAATATACATACTTATACATCTCAATGTTCATATATATATATATATAGACACAGACACATACATATATACACATGCACACAATTCACACTGTCTGCCTTTATTCATTCCCATCGCCACCTCGCCACACATGGAATATAATCCCCCTCCCCCCTCATGTGTGCGGGGTAGCGCTAGGAAAAGACAACAAAGGCCTCATTCGTTCACACTCAGTCTCCAGCTGTCATGCAATAATGCCCGAAACCACAGCTCCCCTTCCACATCCAGGCCCCACACAGCTTTCCATGGTTTACCCCGGACGCCTCATATGCCCTGATTCAATCCACTGACAGCACGTCAACCCCGGTATACCACACCGATCCAATTCACTCTATTCCTTGCCCGCCTTTCACCCTCCTGCATATTCAGGCCCCGATCACTCAAAATCTTTTTCACTCCATCTTTCCACCTCCAATTTGGTCTCCCACTTCTCCTCGTTCCCTCAAACTCTGACACATATATCCTATTGGTCAATCTTTCCTCACTCATTCTCTCCATGCGCCCAAACCATTTCAAAACACACTCTTCTGCTCTCTCAACCACGCTCTTTTTATTTCCACACATCTCTCTTACCCTTACATTACTTACTCGATCAAACCACCTCACACCACACATTGTCCTCAAACATATCATTTCCAGCACATCCACCCTCCTGCGCACAACTCCATCCATAGCCCACGCCTCGCAACCATACAACATTGTTGGAACCACTATTCCTTCAAACATCCCCATTTTTGCTTTCCGAGATAATGTTCTCGACTTCCACACATTCTTCAAGGCTCCCAGGATTTTCGCCCCTCCCCCACCCTATGATTCACTTCCGCTTCCATGGTTCCATCCGCTGCCAGATCCACTCCCAGATATCTAAAACACTTTACTTCCTCCAGTTTTTCTCCATTCAAACTTACCTCCCAATTGACTTGACCCTTAACCCTACTGTACCTAATAACCTTGCTCTTATTCACATTTACTCTTAACTTTCCTCTTTCACACACTTTACCAAACTCAGTCACCAGCTTCTGCAGTTTCCCACATGAATCAGCCACCAGCGCTGTATCATCAGCGAACAACAACTGACTCACTTCCCAAGCTCTCTCATCCACAACAGACCTCATTCTTGCCCCTCTTTCCAAAACTCTTTCATTCACCTCCCTAACAACTCCATCCATAAACAAATTAAACAACCATGGAGACATCACACACCCCTGCCGCAAACCTACATTCACTGAGAACCAATCACTTTCCTCTCTTCCTACACGTACACATGCCTTACATCCTCGATAAAAACTTTTCACTGCTTCTAACAACTTGCCACCCACACCATATACTCTTAATACCTTCCACAGAGCATCTCTATCAACTCTATCATATGCCTTCTCCAGATCCATAAATGCTACATACAAATCCATTTGCTTTTCTAAGTATTTCTCACATACATTCTTCAAAGCAAACACCTGATCCACACATCCTCTACCACTTCTGAAACCACACTGCTCTTCCCCAATCTGATGCTCTGTACATGCCTTCACCCTCTCAGTCAATACCTTCCCATATAATTTATCAGGAATACTCAACAAACTTATACCTCTGTAATTTGAGCACTCACTCTTATCCCCTTTGCCTTTGTACAATGGCACTATGTACGCATTCCGCCAATCCTCAGGCACCTCACCATGAGTCATACATACATTAAATAACCTTACCAACCAGTCAACAATACAGTCACCCCCTTTTTTAATAAATTCCACTGCAATACCACCCAAACCTGCTGCCTTGCCGGCTTTCATCTTCCGCAAAGCTTTTACTACCTCTTCTCTGTTTACCAAATCATTTTCCCCAACCCTCTCACTTTGCACACCACCTCGACTAAGACACCCTATATCTGCCACTCTATCATCAAACACATTCAACAAACCTTCAAAATACTCACTCCATCTCCTTCTCACATCACTACTACTTGCTATCACCTCCCCATTAGCGCCCTTCACTGAAGTTCCCATTTGCTCCCTTGTCTTACGCACTTTATTTACCTCCTTCCAGAACGTCTTTTTATTCTCCCTAAAATTTAATGATACTCTCTCACCTCAACTCTCATTTGCCCTCTTTTTCACCTCTTGCACCTTTCTCTTGACCTCCTGTCTCTCTCTCTTATACTTATATATATATATATATATATATATATATATATATATATATATATATATATATATATATATATATATATATATATATATATATATATATATATATATATATATATATATATATATATATCTTTATATATACATATATAAAGATGTTTCGTAAGGAGGTAAATAAAGTGAGTAAGACAAGGGAACAAGTGGGACTTCAGCGAAAGGGGCTAATGGGGAGGTGATAGCATGTATTGGTGATGTGGGAAGTAGGAGTGAGTTTCTTGAATGTTTGTTGAATGTGTATGGTGGTAGAGTGGCAAATATAGGGGGTTTTGGTCGAGGTGGTGTGCAAAATGAGAGGGTTAGGAAGAGTGATTTGGTAAACAGATAAGAGGTAGTAAAAGCTTTGCGGAAGATGAAGCCGGCAAGTCAGTGGGTTTGGGTGGTATTGCAGTGGAATTTATTAAAAAAGGGTTGACTGTGTTGTTGACTGGTTGGTAAGGTTATTTGATGTATGTATGACTCATGGTGAGGTGCCTGAGGATTGGCGGACTGCTTGCATAGTGCCATTGTACAAAGGCAAAGGGGATAAAAGTGAGTGCTCAAATTACGGAGGTATATGGGAGGGTATTGACTGAGAGCATCAGATTGGGGAAGAGCAGTGTGGTTTCAGAAGTGGTAGAGGATGTGTTGATCAGATGTTTTCTTTGAAGAATGTATGTGAGAAATACTTAGAAAAGCAAATGGATTTCTATGTAGCATTTATAGATCTGGAGAAGGCGTACGATAGAGTTGATAGAGATGCTCTGTTGAAGGTGTTAAGAATATATTGTGTGGGAGGTGATCTGTTTTCAGTGAAAAGTTTTTATCGAGGATTTAAGGCATGTGTACGTGTAGGAAGAGAGGAAAGTGATTGGTTTTCAGTGAAAATAGGTTTGCGACAGGGATATGTGAAGTCTCCGTGGTTGTTTAATTTGTTTATGGATAGGGTAGTTAGGGAGATGAATGCAAGAGTTTTGGAAAGAGGGTATGTATGCAGTCTGTTGTGGATAAGAGAGCTTGAGAAGTGAGTCAGTTTTTGTTCGCTGATGATACAGCGCTGGTGGCTGTTCGGATGAGAAACTGCAGAAGTTTGTGACTGAGTTTGGTAAAGTGTGTGAAGGAAGAAAGTTGGGAGTAAATGCGAATAAGAGCAAGGTTATTAGGTAGTAGGGTGGCGGGACAAGTCAACTAGGTGATACTTTTGAATGGAGAAAAACTGGAGGAAGTGAAGTGTTTTAGACATCTGTGAGTGGGTTTGGCAGCGGATGGAACAATGGAAGTGGAAGTGAATCATAGGTTGGGGGAGGGGCGAAAGTTCTGGGCGCGTTGAAGAATGGTTGGAAGTCGAGAACAATATCTTGGAAAGCAAAAATGAATATGTTTGAAGGAATAGTGGGTCCAACAATGTTATGGTTGCGAGGCGTGGGCTATAGATAGAGTTGTGCGCAGGAGGGTGGATGTGCTGGATATGAGATGTAAGTGGACATTATGTGGTGTAAGGTGGTTTGATCGAGAGAGTAATGGGAGGGTAAGAGAGATAACTGGTAATAACCAGAGTGTGGTTGAGAGAGCAGAAGAGGGTGTTTTGAAATGATTTGGTCACATGGAGAGAATGAGTGGCGAACGATTGACAAAAAGGATATATGTGTCAGAGGTGGAGGGAACGAGGAGAAGTAGGAGACCAAACTGGAGGTGGAAAGATGGAGTGAAAAAGATTTTGAGTGATCGGGGCCTAAACATGTAGGAAGGTGAAAGGCGTGCAAGGAATAGAGTGAATTGGAACGATGTGTTATACCGGGGTCAACGTGCTGTCAGTGGATTGAACAAGGGGCATTTGAAGCGTCTGGGTAAACCATAGAAAGTTCTGAAAGTGACCCCATGACTTGACGTAGCAATTGCTTGAAATGTGTGACCAAGAACTGACAATCATAGCCCTGAGCCAGTCTAGTTGTTCAGTTGTCTCCAGGATGTTACCTTACCTTGCACGCGTACAGCAACCTCATTTGGCATAAATCATCAGGCAGAACAACAGAGATAAGTAAATGTTTGTACACACGGTATCTTTGGAAAGTGAGGTTAGATACGAACTGAACCCTTACAACAAAAGTTGCATTGAGAGTGTAGCCACACAAGTGTAAAACTCCCTCCCCCTCTAAAGTGCAAATAGATAATTACAAACGGGTAATTACCCAAGGGAGCTTCCGAAATCAATGGCCACAGATCATGGTCAATTGGCCTGATGTACTAAAATTCTGAGGCGCTTTTGTATGAAATATCAACAAACTGGGTCAATGACTGTGAACTACAGAAACATGCACCACAGACGCTACACATTTCTTATGGTCTAGAAATCAAGGGTCAAACATCATGGCCATAATACTGATGCTCATCAAGAGGAATGCAGACTCACATACAAAGAACATAAGGATTGTACGATGTCGGTTTCCTGTTTAGAATTCTCATTAATTTAGCATATAGATGATTAATATAATAATGGACCCTGTTTATTCAGGTGGTTCTCTTTTATGACATATGAAGCCGGCTATGTTCCTGAGTTAATTGGTGCTTTTCAATTTCAAATGTTTAATTGTTATTTGAGTCTTAAATTCCGAAGCAGTGGTATATTATTGTTCTCTAAGAAACACTTTTGCTGGATATTGAAGTATTAAGATTTCTGTAACTTTTCTTGAAGCCATTTTTTTGGATTTGTTTCTTTTTCCTCACTTTTGAAGTAATATTGTAGAAGCTTGTAGACTATTCATGTCATCTGAACTGTTATTTTGTTTACTATCAGGGCCTGCGAGTCTTTTTGAGCCTGTGTGCCTTAAGTATGGCTAACTGATGTTCGGAAAAAAATTTCAGATGCCTACGAGAATTGAAGTATTATCATTGATTTTATATATCATGGTTATTTTATATATGATAAGATCATATCATATGCTATAACTGATATGTATTTTATCGTTACTGTGCAAAATTATTACAGAGAACAAAATATACGGAATCATTATTAGGAGGTCTGTTTAGGCATACAGTAACTCTTCTATTCCAACTAAAATAGTTTTTGAAATCATTTATTATTCATAACCAGTACTTCACAAGACTCAAAATTAATGAGTCTTTGATGATAAAAAAGGTACCTTTTTTATCGTTTTAGGAAGAAGCTGTTCTGTAGCTGACAAGTTTATCTCAGGACCGAAAAAGGACAGTAGAAAGGTTTGGACAGAAAAAAGAGAACATAGGGGAAGAGCGAAAAGAAAGTAATCCTTCAACTCCCAGCGGAGGCTACGGCCAAACGGGAGCTTATTTCTGCTCAGCATAGAATGTATGTCCGTCCCTTGCGAGGTAAGGGACCAACAGTGATTTTGTGATATCAAAACAATTATAATCTTTGTTATCTTTATTTCTTTCATTACAAATGTTTATCTAATTGTAGTCATTTTGCTTTATCAATGCAAAATTATACGAGAGAGAGATTGAAATAAATACAAACATTTTAGGAAACCTGTTCAAATATTTAGTAATATGCCTATATTGTTTTAAAGTAGATCATTGAACAATAACATCATTCATAAATGTAACCTTATAAGCAACATTAGAAATGTGACGGTGACAGTAATAATGTAACAATGATAAGTCTTTGGTCATGTGATGATACATAAAAATTCATGGAAAGGCAAATAACATCACACTGTCAGTGAAAGTTTTGCAACCACACCAAAAATGACATATTTCATATTAGGTTTGCACTTCCTTACTAAGACTTACTAAGACTTAGACCTGACAAAGTTCATCACTGAAATAATTATTCATATGAAAATGGTATGAAGATGAAAACGGATAATACTGCTATTGCTACATCTTTCAGGCAGGCAGGCAAAAGCTTCAGGAATTCCAGAGTTACAGAAATTCATTTTGTGCAATTTTCATTGCTAATATGGTCACTAAATGATCTCTTTCAATATTTTCTACTACACCTCTTAAGTCGACAAAGTTGTGCCTCAAACGTGTGCGCTTTATAAATTGATTATTTGTATCTCAGAACTATTGAAATCAATCCATTCCAACGTGTCAAAATTCAGTTTTCCTAACGTCACTTGTCTGCACATTCTATGAATTTTACGTTTTCTTCATAAGACCAGAACTAAGTAAATCGTGAAGAGCATACATAATTCGATAGTTGAGTCAATGATGGACGTAAATTGAAGTTTCTATATGTCTGTTTTTATATGAATTTCAAGATCACTGGTGATTATGTACGCTTGGGAAAAATCCAAAAGTGCCACGTTGAAAAGAAATTCAATCTAATTTCAAAGGATTTTATATTAACAAATATAACACCAATTTCTTTCTTTTTTCCAAATCTCTGTAATTCGAAAGTAGTTCAAATGTGAGGAAAAAATCTGTATAAAGCTTCAGTATACAAATCCACACACCTTCATAGAATCCTTGAAAAAAAAATTTAATTCGTCAAAACCTACGAATTTCATCTAAACACTCAACAAATCGTTTAAGAATGGTTCCAACCTCAACAAAGTCAACAAACACTATTGAACATAAGTAGTTTATTGCTTATCGAATTTACCTGGATTAGTAAAATGATTATTTTTCTTAACTTGCAGAAATAAAATCTGACACTTTTGTTTAAGTTTTCATTATATCATCAAGTTGATTAAGGGCAGCTTTAGCCCAGAGAACCTCCTTGTGTACAATACAATAAAAGGCTACTAATGGATGTCCAACATTCTTGTAAAGAATTACAAAACCTGCTTCTGTACCGACCATACTGGCTGCATCATTAGTTGTCAAGGGCTTGTTTTTTTTTTTTTAACAAGTCAACTTGCCTCACATATTTCAGCCACTGTGTATTAACGTTCGGATAAACTAAGCAAGGTAACCAATTCTTCGTGTATTTCATCACCCCTAACAGTCGAGCAATAATGGCTAACTTACAGATTACGTGCATCATCGCTCTCACAACGACAAACATAAAGGAACTTAAATAATCCATGACATTCTGTTCTGCTGTGTTTGTTTCCATTATTGATGCTCTATTTACTAATGTGTTTCTTCTAACTGGCAAATCTCTAATGCGTTCAATGATTTACTCTTATTCTGGAAAAACTTTCACAAAAAGGAAAAAGGATAATATAGCCATGACTCACATATTCCTCTAACACTTATTGCTTTCCATGTTGAGGAATGATCTGGATATCTCAAACCCAGCAGCACCTAAGGTGAAACTACCAGAAATTAATTTCATTAAAACTTTCGATAGCAATTACTTGTTTTTGATTTCTCGAGAAATGTTCATCGCAAAGCCATTTATGAGCTGATTCATATTGCCGCTTGACGGAATACGTTTTACAGACCTTAACATAAACTACATAATGCTGTAACACCTTTCTTGATCATGACATATCTTTTCATTCTGCCATTTTTGATATCTCTGCTGCTGCTTCTTCATTGGAAAGTTTTTGTTCCATCGTCGGTTCAGCCGACGTTCTTGACAACTGAAGAAAGTAGATGAATAGCATTTGATAATGCGAACCATAGAAAGAAAAGAGCAGTAATAAAGTACTGCGCTTTACAAAACACGTTAACAATAAATAATTACTGAACCACATCCGACTGGACATTACATTGTAACTAAGTCGCTAAACATTTTATCATTAGTTATTACATCTTTATTGTATACGTCAAAAAACTAATCACTATTCACTCACAAACAATACAGAAAAAACTGCGAATGAGCGGAAAGATCCAACACCAACGGTTCACTTCTGTCATCATCCGGACACTGAGTTCTACTGGATCGGCCGTGATTTTACAACGTTTTGTCTACAGTCACGTGCTCGCTTAGCTGGCGCCAGGCCGGCGGCGGCGCGGTAAGTCTCCTGTCAATATTTCGCACTGCTCACAATCTGCACAAGAAAATTTTCAATCGCAGCATCATGCTGTATCATGATAAACATGGACATCAATCTCTCTCTCTCTCTCTCTCTCTCTCTCTCTCTCTCTCTCTCTCTCTCTCTCTCTCTCTCTCTCTCTCTCTCTCTCTCTCTCTCTATCTATCTATCTATCTATCTCTATCTATCCATATATATTCATTTATTTATTTATTTTCCTTTATCGCTGTCTCCCGCGTTAGCGAGGTAGCGCAAGGAAACAGACGAAAGATTGGCCCAACCCACCCACATACACATGTATATACATACACGTCCACACACGCAAATATACATACCTTACATCTCAACGTATACATATATATACAAACACAGACATATACATATATACACATGTACATAATTCACACTGTCTGACTTTATTCATTCCCATCTCTATCCCACCACACATGAAATAGCAACCCCCTCCCCCCTCATATGTGCGACGTATCGCTAGGAAAAGACAACAAAGGCCACATTCGTTCACACTCAGTCTCCAGCTGTCATGTAATAATACACCGAAACCGCAGCTCCCTTTCCACATCCAGGCCCCACAGAACTTTCCATGGTTTATCCCAGACGCTTCACATGCCCTGGTTCAATCCATTGACAGCACGTCGATCCCGATATATCACATCGTTCCAATTCACTCTATTCCTTACACGCCTTTCACCCTCCTGCATGTTCAGGTTCCGATCAATCAAAATCTTTTTCACTCCGTCTCTCCACCTCCAATTTAGTCTCCCACTTCTCCTCGTTCCCACCACCTCTGACACATATATCCTCTTGGTCAATCTTTCCTCACTCATTCTCTCCATGTGACCAAACCATTTCAAAACACCACCTTCTGCTCTCTCAACCACACTCTTTATATTACCATACATCTCTCTTACCCTATTATTTCTTACTCGATCAAACCACCTCACACCATATATTGTCCTCAAACATCTCATTTCCAGCACATCTACCATCCTCCGCACAAATCTATCCATAGCTCACGCCTCGCAGCTTTATAACATTGTTGGAGGTACGATTCCTTCAAACATACCCATTTTTGCTTTCCGAGATAATATTCTCGACTTCCACACATTCTTCAACGCTCCCAGAATTTTCGCCCCCTCCCCAGCCCTATGATTCACTTCCGCTTCCATGGTTCCATCCGCTACCAAATCCACTCCCAGATATCTAAAACTCTTCACTTCCTCCAGTTTTTCTCCATTCAAACTCACCTACCAACTGACTTGACCCTCAACCCTATTCTACCTAATAACTATACTCTTATTCACATTTACTCTCAGCTTTCTTCTTTCACACACTTTACCAAACTGAGTCACCAACTTCTGCAGTTTCTCACATGATCAGCCAACAGCGTTGTATCACGAGTGGACAACAACTGACTCACATCCCAAGCTCTATCATCCACAACAGACTGCAAACTTGCTCCTCTGTCCAAAACTCTTTCATTCACCTCCCTAACATCCTCATCAATAAACAAATTAAACAACCATGGAGACATCAAACACAACTGACGCAAACCTACATTCACTGAGAACCAATCACTTTCCTCTCTATCTACACGTACACATGCCTTACATCCTCGATAAAAACTTTTCACTACTTCTAACAACTTGCCTCCCACACCATATATTCTTAATACCTTACACAGAGCATCTCTATCAACTCTATCATATGCCTTCTCCAGACCCATAAATGCTACATACAAATCCATTTGCTTTTCTAAGTATCTCTCACATACATTCGTCAAAGCAAACACCTGATCCACATATCCTCTAACACTTCTGAAAAAACACTGCTTTTCCCCAGTCTGATGCTCTGTACATGCCTTCACCCTCTCAATCAATACCCTCCCATAGAAATTCCTAGGAATTTTGTACAAACCTATACCTCTGTTATCTGAGCACTCACTCTTATCCCCTTTGCCTTTGTACAATGGCACTATGCACGCATTCCGCCAATCCTCAGTCACCTCACCATGAGTCATACATACAATAAATAACCTTACCAACCAGTCAACGATACAGTCACCCACTTTTTCAATAAATTCCACTACAATGACATCCAAACCCGCTGTCTTGCCGGCTTTCATCTTCCGCAAAGCTGTTACTACCTCTTCTCTGTTGACCAAATCATTTTTCCTAACCCTCTCACTTTGCACACCACCTTGACCAAAACACCCTATATCTGCCACTCTATCATCAAACACATTCAACAAACCTTGAAAATACTCACTCCGTCTCCTTCTCGTATCACCACTACTTGTCATCACCTCCCCATTAGCCCTTTTCACTGAAGTTCCCATTTGCTCCCTTGTCTTACGCAATTTATTTACCTCCTTCCAAAACATCTTTTTATCCGCCCTAAAATTTAATGATACTCCCTCACCCCAAGTCTCATTTTCCCTCTTTTTCACCTCTTTCACCTTTCTCTTGACATCCTTCCTCTTTCTTTTATACATTTCCCAGTCTTTGCATTATTTCCCTGCAAAAATCGTCCAAATGCCTCTCCCTTCCCTTTCACTATTAATCTTACTTCTTCCTCCCACCACTCACTACCCTTTCTAATCTGTCCATCTCCCACGCTTCTCATGCCACAAGCATCTTTTGCGCAAGCCATCACTGCTTCCTTAAATACATTCCATTCCTCCCGCTCTCCCCTTACCTCCTTTGTTCTCACCTCATTCCATTCTGTACTCAGTCTCTCCTGGTACTTCCTCACACAAGTCTCCTTCCCAAGCTCCTTACTCTCACCACTAGTTTCACCATAACATTCTCTCTTCTTTTGTAAAAACTTCTACAAATCTTCGCCTTCGTCTCCACAAGATAATGATCAAACATCCCTCTAGTTGCAACTCTCAGCACATTCACATCCAAAATTATCTGTTTCGGGCGCCTATCAATTAACACGTAATCCAATAATGCTCTCTGGCCATCTTTCCTACTTATAAAGGTATACTTATGTATATCACTTTTGAATCAGGTATTCCGAATCACCAGTCTTTTTTTAACAAATGAATCAACAAGATCTTCCATTGCCATTTACAACACTGAACATCCGATGTACACAATATATTCCATCAACTGCCACATTACTCACCCTTGCATTCAAATAACCCATCACTACAGCCAGGTCTCATGCATCAAAACTACTAACGCACTCACTCAGATGCTCCCAAAACACTTGCCTCTCTTGATATATATATATATATATATATATATATATATATATATATATATATATATATATATATATATACATATATGCTACCTCGCTAATGTGGGAAAATGGCGAATAGTATAAAAGAAAATATATGCATATATATATATATATATATATATATATATATATATATATATATATATATATATATATATATATATATATACATATATATATATATATATATATATATATATATGTATATATATATATATATATATATATATATATATATATATATATATATATATATATACATATATATATATATATATATATGGTCGAGGTGGTGTGCAAAGTGAGAGGGTTAGGGAAAATGATTTGGTAAACAGAGAAGAGGTAGTAAAAGCTTTGCGGAAGATGAAAGCCGGCAAGGCAGCAGGTTTGGATGGTATTGCAGTGGAATTTATTAAAAAAGGGGGTGATTGTATTATTGACTGGTTGGTAAGGTTATTTAATGTATGTATGACTCATGGTGAGGTGCCTGAGGATTGGCGGAATGCGTGCATAGTGCCATTGTACAAAGGCAAAGGGGATAAGAGTGAGTGCTCAAATTACAGAGGTATAAGTTTGTTGAGTATTCCTGGTAAATTATAAATGGGAGGGTATTGATTGAGAGGGTGAAGTACATGTACAGAGGGCATGTACAGAGCATCAGATTGGGGAAGAGCAGTGTGGTTTCAGAAGTGGTAGAGGATGTGTGGATCAGGTGTTTGCTTTGAAGAATGTATGTGAGAAATACTTAGAAAAGCAAATGGATTTGTATGTAGCATTTATGGATCTTCATAAGATCCACTGGCGAATCGTCAGTGGATTGAATCAGGGCATGTGAGGCGTCTGGGGTAGACCATGGAAAGCTGTGTAAGTTTGAATTTATCCCTGGGGATAGGGGAGAAAGAATACTTCCCACGTATTCCCTGCGTGTCGTAGAAGGCGACTAAATGGGAAGGGAGCGGGTGGCTGGAAATCCTCCCCTCTCGTTTTTTTTTTTTTTTTTAATTTTCCAAAAGAGGGAACAGAGAAGGGGGCCAGGTGAGGATTTTCCGTCTAAGGCCCAGTCCTCTGTTCTTAACGCTACCTCGCAAACGCGGGAAATGGCGAATCGTATGAAAAAAAAAAAAAAAAAAAAAAAAAAAAATATATATATATATATATATATATATATAAATATATATAAATATATATATATATATATATATATATATATATATATATATATATATACATATATATATATATATATATATATATATATATATATATATATATATATATATATATATATATTATTTATATTATTTTTATTATACTTTGTCGCTGTCTCCCGCGTTTGCGAGGTAGCGCAAGGATACAGACGAAAGAAATGGCCCAACCCCCCCCATACACATGTATATACATACGTCCACACACGCAAATATACACACCTACACAGCTTTCCATGGTTTACCCCAGACGCTTCACATGCCCTGATTCAATCCACTGACAGCACGTCAACCACGGTATACCACATCGCTCCAATTTACTATATTCCTTGCCCTCCTTTCACCCTCCTGCATGTTCAGGCCCCGATCACACAAAATCTTTTTCACTCCATCTTTCCACCTCCAATTTGGTCTCCCTCTTCTCCTCGTTCCCTCCACCTCCGACACATATATCCTCTTGGTCAATCTTTCCTCACTCATTCTCTCCATGTGCCCAAACCACTTCAAAACACCCTCTTCTGCTCTCTCAACCACGCTCTTTTTATTTCCACACATCTCTCTTACCCTTACGTTACTTACTCGATCAAACCACCTCACACCACACATTGTCCTCAAACATCTAATTTCCAGCACATCCATCCTCCTGCGCACAACTCTATCCATAGCCCACGCCTCGCAACCATACAACATTGTTGGAACCACTATTCCTTCAAACATACCCATTTTTGCTTTAATAGATAATGTTCTCGACTTCCACACATTCTTCAAGGCTCCCAGAATTTTCGCCCCCTCCCCCACCCTATGATCCACTTCCGCTTCCATGGTTCCATCCGCTGCCAGATCCACTCCCAGATATCTAAAACACTTCACTTCCTCCAGTTTTTCTCCATTCAAACTCACCTCCCAATTGACTTGACCCTCAACCCTACCATACCTAATAACCTTGCTCTTTTTCACATTTACTCTTAACTTTCTTCTTCCACACACTTTACCAAACTCAGTCACCAGCTTCTGCAGTTTCTCACATGAATCAGCCACCAGCGCTGTATCATCAGTAAACAACAACTGACTCACTTCCCAAGCTTTCTCATCCCCAACAGACTTCATACTTGCCCCTCTTTCCAAAACTCTTGCATTTACCTCCCTAACAACCCCATCCATAAACAAATTAAACAACCATGGAGACATCACACACCCCTGCCGCAAACCTACATTCACTGAGAACCAATCACTTTCCTCTCTTCCTACACGTACACACGCCTTACATCTTCGATAAAAACTTTTCATTGCTTCTAACAACTTTCCTCCCACACCATATATTCTTAATACCTTCCACAGAGCATCTCTATAAACTCTATCATATGCCTTCTCCAGATCCATAAATGCTACATACAAATCCATTTGCTTTTCTAAGTATTTCTCACATACATTCTTCAAAGCAAACACCTGATCCACACATCCTCTACCACTTCTGAAACCACACTGCTCTTCCCCAATCTGATGCTCTGTACATGCCTTCACACTCTCAATCAATACCCTCCCATATAATTTACCAGGAATACTCAACAAACTTATACCTCTGTAATTTGAGCACTCACTCTTATCCCCTTTGCCTTTGTATAATGGCACTATGCACGCATTCCACCAATCCTCAGGCAACTCACCATGAGTCATACATACATTAAATAACCTTACCAACCAGTCAACAATACAGTCACCCCCTTTTTTAATAAATTCCACTGCAATACCATCCAAACCTGCTGCCTTGCCGGCTTTCATCTTCCGCAAAGCTTTCACTACCTCTTCTCTGTTTACCAAATCATTTTCACTAACCCTCTGACTTTGCACACCACCTCGACCAAAACACCCTATATCTGCCACTCTATCATGAAACACATTCAACAAACCTTCAAAATACTCACTCCATCTCCTCACATCACCACTACTTGTTATCATATAAATATATATATATATATATATATATATATATATATATATATATATATATATATATATATATATATATATATATATATATATATATATATATATATATATATATATATATATATATATATATATATATATATATTCCCTGGGGATAGGGGAGAAAGAATACTTCCCACGTATTCCCTGCGTGTCGTAGAAGGCGACTAAAAGGGAAGGGAGCAGGGGGCTGGAAATCCTCCCCTCTCATTTTTTTTTTTTTTTTTTTTTTTTCCAAAAGAAGGAACAGAGAAGAGGTCCAGGTGAGGATATTCCCTCAAAGGCCCAGTCCTCTGTTCTTAACGCTATCTCGCTATCGCGGGAAATAGCGAATAGTATGAAAAAAAAAAAAAAAAAAAAAAAATATATATATATATATATATATATATATATATATATATATATATATATATATATATATATATATATATATATATATATATATTTTCCTTTGCTTTGTCGCTGTCTCCCACGTTAGCGAAATAGCGCAAGGAAACAGACGAAAGAATGGCCTAACCCACTCACATACACATGTATATACATACACGTCCACACACACAAATATACATACCTATACATCTCCATGTACACATATATATACACATATACACATATACATATATACATATGTACATAATTCATACTCTCTGCCTTTATTTATTCCCATCGCCACCCCGCCACACATGGAATAACGACCCCCTCCCACTCATGTAAGCGAAGTAGCGCTAGGAAAAACACCAAAGGCCCCATTCGTTCACACTCAGTCTCTAGTCGTCATGTAATAATGCACCGAAACCACACTCCCTTTCCACACCCAGGCCCCACAGAACTTTCCATGGTTTTCCCCAGGCGCTTCACATACCCTGGTTCAATCCATTGACAGCACGTCGACCCCAGTATACCACATCGTTCCAATTCCCTGTATTCCTTGCACGCCTTTTACCCTCCTGCATGTTCAGGCCCCGATCACTCAAAATATTTTTCTCTCCATTTATCCACCTCCAATTTGGTCTCCCACTTTTCGTTCCCTCCACCTCTGACACATATATCCTCTTCGTCAATCTTTCCTCACTCATTCTCTCCACGCGACCATACCATCTCAAAACACCCTCTTCTGCTCTCTCAACCACGCTCTTTTTATTTCAACACATCTCTCTTAACCTTACATTACTTACTTGATCAAACCACCTCACACCACATATTGTCCTCAAACATATTTCCAGCACATCCACCCTCCTGCGCACAACTCTATCCATAGCCCACGCCTTGCAGCCATACAACATTGTTGGAACCACTATTCCTTCAAACATACCCATTTTTGCTTTCCGAGATAATGTTCTCGACTTCCAAACACTCTTCAAGTCTCCCAGAATTTTTGCACCTCCCCCACCCTATGATTCACTTCCGATTCCATGGTTCCATCCTCTGCCACATCCACTCCCAGATATCTAAAAGACTTTACTTCCTCCAGTTTTTCTCCATTCAAACTTACCTCCCAGTTGACTTGACCCTAAACCCTACTCTACCTAATAACCTTGCTCTTATTTACATTTACTCTTGACCCTCTTATTTCACACACTTTACCAAACTGAGGCACCAACATCTGCAGTTTCACACATGATTCAGCCACCAGCGCTGTATCATCAGCGAAAAACAACCGACTATCTTCCTAAGCTCTCTCATCCACAAGAGACTGTATACTTTCCCCTCTTTCCAAAACTCATTCATTCACCTCCCTAACAACCTCTTCCATAAACAAATTAAACAACCATGGAGACATCACACACCCCTGCCGCAAATCTACATTCACTCTTCCTACATGTACACATTCCTTACATCCTCAATAAAAACTTTTCACTACTTCTAGCAGCTTGACTCCCACACCATATATTATTGATACCTTCCACAGAGCATACTATAAACTCTATCATATGCCTTCTCTAGATCCATAAATGCTACATACAAATCCATTTGCTTTTCTAAGTATTTCTCACATATATTCTTCAAAGCACACACCTGAGCAACACATCCCCTACCACTTCTGAAACCACACTGCTCTTCCCCAATCTGATGCTCTGTACATGCCTTCACCCTCTCAATCAATATACTCCCATATGATTTACCAGGAATACTCAAAAAACTTATACCTCTGTATTTTGAGCACTCACTCGTATCCCCTTTGCCTTTGTTCAATGGCACTATGCAAGCATTCCGCTAATCCTCAGGCACCTCACCATGAATCATATATACATTAGAAAACCTTACCAACCAGTCAAGAATACAGTCATCCCCTTTTTAACAAATTCCACCGCAATACCATCCAAACCTGCTGCCTTGCCTGCTTTCATCTTCCGTAAAGCTTTTACTACCTCTTCTCTGTTTACCAAATCATTTTCCCTAATCTTTTCACTATGCACACCGCCTCGACCAAAGCACCCTACATCTATAGAAGTTTTCAGAAAAGAAGAGAGAATGTTGGGGTGAAGAGAGTTGTGAGAGTAAGGGAGCTTGGGAAGGAGACTTGTGTGAGGAAGTACCATGAGAGACTAAGTACAGAATGGAAAAAGGTGAGAACAAAGGAGGTAAGTGGAGTGCCGGAGAAATATGATATATTTAGAGAATCAGTGATGGCTTGTGCAAAAGATGCTTGTGGCATGAGAAGGGTGGGAGGTGGGTTGATTAGAAAGGGTAGTGAGAGGTGGGATGAAGAAGTGAGATTATTAGTGAAAGAGAAGAGAAAGGCATTTGGACGATTTTTGCAGGGAAAATATGCAAATGAGTGGAGGATGTATAAAATAAACTGGCAGGAGGTCAAGAGAAAGGTGCAAGAGGTGAAAAAGAGGGCAAATGGGAGTTGAGGTGAGAGAGTATCATTAAATTTTAAGAAGAAAAAGATGCTTTGGTAGGAGGTAAATAAAGTGCGTAAGACAAGGGAGGAAATGGGAATTTCAGTGAAGGGGGCAAATAGGGAGGTGATTACAAGTAGTGGCGATGTGAGAAGATGGAGTGAGTATTTTGAAGGTTTGTTGAAGGTGTTTGATATATATGTATATATATATATATATATATATATATATATATATATATATATATATATATATATATATATATATATATATATATATATATATATATATATATATATATATATATATATATATATATATCATATATATATATATATATATATATATATATATATATATATATATATATATATATATATATATATATATATATATATATCATATATATATATATATATATATATATATATATATATATATATATATATATATATATATATATATAAATATATGTATATACATATATATATTTTTTTTTCTTTTTTTTTTTTTGCTTTGTCGCTGTCTCCCGCGTTTGCGAGGTAGCGCAAGGAAACAGACGAAAGAAATGGCGAAACCCACCCCCATACACATGTATATACATACGTCCACACACGCAAATATACATACCTACACAGCTTTCCATGGTTTACCCCAGACGCTTCACATGCCTTGATTCAATCCACTGACAGCACGTCAACCCCGGTATACAACATCGCTCCAATTCACTCTATTCCTTGCCCTCCTTTCACCCTCCTGCATGTTCAGGCCCCGATCACACAAAATCTTTTTCACTCCATCTTTCCACCTCCAATTTGGTCTCCCTCTTCTCCTCGTTCCCTCCACCTCCGACACATATATCTCTTGGTCAATCTTTCCTCACTCATTCTCTCCATGTGCCCGAACCATTTCAAAACACCCTCTTCTGCTCTCTCAACCACGCTCTTTTTATTTCCACACATCTCTCTTACCCTTACGTTACTCACTCGATCAAACAACCTCACACCACACATTGTCCTCAAACATCTCATTTCCAGCACATCCATCCTCCTGCGCACAACTCTATCCATAGCCCACGCCTCGCAACCATACAACATTGTTGGAACCACTATTCCTTCAAACATACCCATTTTTGCTTTCCGAGATAATGTTCTCGACTTCCACACATTCTTCAAGGCTCACAGAATTTTCGCCCCCTCCCCCACCCTATGATCCACTTCCGCTTCGATGGTTCCATCCGCTGCCAGATCCACTCCCAGATATCTAAAACACTTCACTTCCTCCAGTTTTTCTCCATTCAAACTCACCTCCCAATTGACTTGACCCTCAACCCTACTGTACCTAATAACCTTGCTCTTATTCACATTTACTCTTAACTTTCTTCTTCCACACACTTTACCAAACTCCGTCACCAGCTTCTGCAGTTTCTCACATGAATCCGCCACCAGCGCTGTATCATCAGCGAACAACAACTGACTCACTTCCCAAGCTCTCTCATCCCCAACAGACTTCATACTTGCCCCTCTTTCCAAGACTCTTGCATTTACCTCCCTAACAACCCCATCCATAAACAAATTAAACAACCATGGAGACATCACACACCCCTGCCGTAAACCTACATTCACTGAGAACCAATCACTTTCCTCTCTTCCTACACGTACACATGCCTTACATCCTCGATAAAAACTTTTCACTGCTTCTAACAACTTGCCTCCCACACCATATATTCTTAATACCTTCCACAGAGCATCTCTATCAACTCTATCATATGCCTTCTCCAGATCCATAAATGCTACATAGAAATCCATTTGCTTTTCTAAGTATTTCTCACATACATTCTTCAAAGCAAACACCTGATCCACACATCCTCTACCACTTCTGAAACCACACTGCTCTTCCCCAATCTGATGCTCTGTACATGCCTTCACCCTCTCAATCAAAACCCTCCCATATAATTTACCAGGAATACTCAACAAACTTATACCTCTGTAATTTGAGCACTCACTCTTATCCCCTTTGCCTTTGTACAATGGCACTATGCACGCATTCCGCCAATCCTCAGGCACCTCACCATGAGTCATACATACATTAAATAACCTTACCAACCAGTCAACAATACAGTCACCCCCTTTTTTAATAAATTCCACTGCAATACCATCCAAACCTGCTGCCTTGCCGGCTTTCATCTTCCGCAAAGCTTTTACTACCTCTTCTCTGTTTACCAAATCATTTTCCCTAACCCTCTCACTTTGCACACCACCTCGACCCAAACACCCTATATCTGCCACTCTGTCATCAGACACATTCAACAAACCTTCAAAATACTCATTCCATCTCCTTCTTACATCACCACTACTTGTTATCACCTCCCCATTTACGCCCTTCACTGAAGTTCCCATTTGCTCCCTTGTCTTACGCACCATATTTACCTACTTCCAGAACATCTTTTTATTCTCCCTAAAATTTACTGATAGTCTCTCACCCCAACTCTCATTTGCCCTTTTTTTCACCTCTTGCACCTTTCTCATATATATACACACACAGACATATACATATATACACATGTACATAATTCATACTGTCTGCCTTTATTTGTTCCCATCGCCACCTCGCCACATATGGAGTAACAACCCCCTCCCCCCTCATGTGTGCGAGGTAGCGCTAGGAAAAACACCAAAGGCCCCATTCGTTCACACTCAGTCTCTAGCTGTCATGTAATAATGCACCGAAACCACAGCTCCCTTTCCACATCCAGGCCCCACACACTTTGCATGGTTTACCCCAGACGCCTCACATGCCCTGGTTCAATCCATTGACAGCACGTCGACCCCGGTATACCACATCGTTCCAATTCACTCTATTCCTTGCACGCCTTTTACCCTCCTGCATGCTCAGGCCCCGAGAACTCAAAATCTTTTTCACTCCATCTTTCCACCTCCAATTTGGTCTCCCACACCTCCTCGTTCCCTCCACCTCTGACACATATATCCTCTTGGTCAATCTTTCCCCACTCATTCTCTCGATGTGACCAAACCATTTCAAAACACCCTCTCTTGCTCTCTCAACCACGCTCTTTTTATTTCCACACATCTCTCTCACCCTTACATTACTTACTCGATCAAACAACCTCACACCACATATTGTCCGCAAACATCTCATTTCTAGCACATCCACCCTCCTGCGCACAACTCTATCCATAGCCCACGCCTTGCAACGATACAACATTGTTGGAACCACTATTACTTCAAACATACCCATTTTTGCTTTCCGAGATAATGTTCTCGACTTCCAAACATTCTTCAAAGCTCCCAGAATTCCCCCCCCCCCTCCCCCACCCTATGATTCACTTCCGCTTCCATGGTTCCATTCGCTGCCAGATCCAATCCCATATATCTAAAACACTTCACTTCTTCCAGCTTTTCTCCATTCAAACTTACCTCCCAACTGACTTCACCCTCAACCCTACTGTACCTAATAACCTTGCTCTTATTCACATATACCCTTAATTTTCTTCTTTCACACACTTTACCAAACTCAGTCACCAGCATCTGCAGCTTCTTACATGAATCAGCCACCAGCGCTGTATCATCAGCGAACAACAACTGACTCACTTCCCAAGCTATCTCATCCACAACAGACTGCATACTTGCCCCTCTTTCCAAAACTCTTGCATTCACCTCCCTAACAACCCCATCCATAAACAAATTAAACAACCATGGAAGCATCACAAACCCATGCCGCAAACCTACATTCATTGAGAACCAATCACTTTCCTCTCTTCCTACACGTACACATGCCTTACATCCTCGATAAAATCTTTTCACTGCTTCTAACAACTTGCCTCCCACACCATATATTCTTAATACCTTCCACAGAGCATCTCTATCAACTCTATCATATGCCTTCTCCAGATCCATAAATGCTACATACAAATCCATTTGTTTTTCTTCAAGCAAACACCTGATCCACACATCATCTACCACTTCTGAAATCACACTGCTCTTCCCCAAGCTGATGCTCTGTACATGCCTTCACCCTCTCAATCAATACCCTCCCATATAATTTACCAGGAATACTCAACAAAGTAAGTGAGCTTGGGAAGGAGACTTGCGTGAGGAAGTACCAGGAGAGACTGAGTACAGAATGGAAAAAGGTGAGAACAAAGGAGGTAAGGGGAGTGGGGAAGGAATGGGATGTATTTAGGGAAGCAGTGATGGCTTGCGCAAAAGATGCTTGTGGCATGAGAAGAGTGGGAGGTGGGTTGATTAGAAAAGGTAGTGAGTGCTGGGATGAAGAAGTAAGATTATTAGTGAAAGAGAAGAGAGAGGCATTTGATCGATTTTTGCAGGGAAAAAATGTAAATGAGTGGGAGAGGTATAAAAGAAAGAGGCAGGAGGTCAACAGAAAGGTGCAAGATGTGAAAAAGAGTGCAAATGAGAGTTGGGGTGAGAGAATATCATTAAATTTCAGGGAGAATAAAAAGATGTTTTGGAAAGAGGTAAATAAAGTGCGTAAGACAAGGGAGCAAATGGGAACTTCAGTGAAGGGGGCTAATGGGGAGGTGATAACAAGTAGTGGTGATGTGAGAGGGAGATGGATTGAGTATTTTGAAGGTTTGTTGAATGTCTTTGATGATAGAGTTGCAGATGTGGGGTGTCTTGGTCGCGGTGGTGTGCAAAGTGAGAGGGTTGGGGAAAATGATTTGGTAAATAGAGAAGAGGTAGTAAAATCTTTATGGAAGATGAAAGCCGGCAAAGCAGCAGGTTTGGATGGCATTGCAGTGGAATTTATTAAAAAAGGGAGTGACTGTATTGTTGACTGTTTGGTAAGGTTATTTAAAGTATGTATGATTCATGGTGAGGTGCCTGAGGATTGGCGGAATGCTTGCATAGTTCCATTGTACAAAGGCAAAGGGGATAAGAGTGAGTGTTCAAATTACAGAGGTATATATATATATATATATATATATATATATATATATATATATATCTTTTTTTTTTTTTTTTTTTTTATACCTCGTCGCTGTCTCCCGCGTTTGCGAGGTAGCGCAAGGAAACAGACGAAAGAAATGGCCCAACCCCCCCCATACACATGTACATACATACGTCCACACACGCAAATATACATACCTACACAGCTTTCCATGGTTTACCCCGGACGCTTCACATGCCTTGATTCAATCCACTGACAGCACGTCAACCCCTGTATACCACATCGCTCCAATTCACTCTATTCCTTGCCCTCCTTTCACCCTCCTGCATGTTCAGGCCCCGATCACACAAAATCCTTTTCACTCCATCTTTCCACCTCCAATTTGGTCTCCCTCTTCTCCTCGTTCCCTCCACCTCCGACACATATATCCTCTTGGTCAATCTTTCCTCACTCATTCTCTCCATGTGCCCAAACCACTTCAAAACACCCTCTTCTGCTCTCTCAACCACGCTCTTTTTATTTCCACACATCTCTCTTACCCTTACGTTACTTACTCGATCAAACCACCTCACACCACACATTGTCCTCAAACATCTCATTTCCAGCACATCCATCCTCCTGCGCACAACTCTATCCATAGCCCACGCCTCGCAACCATACAACATTGTTGGAACCACTATTCCTTCAAACATACCCATTTTTGCTTTCCGGGATAATGTTCTCGACTTCCACACATTTTTCAAGGCTCCCAAAATTTTTGCCCCCTCCCCCACCCTATGATCCACTTCCGCTTCCATGGTTCCATCCGCTGACAGATCCACTCCCAGATATCTAAAACACTTCACTTCCTCCAGTTTTTCTCCATTCAAACTCACCTCCCAATTGACTTGACCCTCAACCCTACTGTACCTAATAACCTTGCTCTTATTCACATTTACTCTTAACTTTCTTCTTCCACACACTTTACCAAACTCCGTCACCAGCTTCTGCAGTTTCTCACATGAATCCGCCACCAGCGCTGTATCATCAGCGAACAACAACTGATTCACTTCCCAAGCTCTCTCATCCCCATATATATATAAATACAGAGTTTCACTTCGTAAAGAGGTATATGCAATAATCACTTCTGGAAAGAGAAAATAACAACGGTGAGTACTTTCTTTTATCACATCCTCAGATAGAGTGTTGGGGACACTGGTAATAAGGTCCTTTATAAAGACCCTCCGCACTGCTACATCTGTGTTTTTAAGGACCTCAATACCTGTATCTCCCGCACTCTGTCTAAGGATGTAGTAAACGAAAGCACTCACCGTTTATATTTTCTCATTCCAGTGGTAATTGTTGCACATACACACACACACACACACACACACATATATATATATATATATATATATATATATATATATATATATATATATATATATATATATATATATATATATATATATATATATATATATATATATAACTTTTCTTTCTTTCATACTATTCGCCATTTCCCGCGTTAGCGAGGTAGCGTTAAGAACAGAGGACTGGGCCTTTGAGGGAATATCCTCATCTGGCCCCCTTCTCTGTTCCTTCTTTGGGGAAAAAAAAAAAAAAAGCAAGAGGGGAGGATTTCCAGCACCCCGCTCCCTTCCCTTTTAGTGGCCTTCTACGACACGCAGGGAATACGTGGGAAGTATTCTTTTTTTCCCTATCCCCAGGGATATATATATATATATATATATATATATATATATATATATATATATATATATATATATATATATATATATATATATATATATATATACATATATATATATATATATGTATATATATATATATATATATATATATATATATATATATATATATATATATATATATATATATATATATATATATATATACATATATATATATATATATATATATATATATATATATTTGAGATGGTTCGGCCACATGGAGAGAATGAGTACCAATTATGTACACATGTATATATGTATATGTCTGTGTGTGTATATACATGTATACTTTGAGATGTATAGGTATGTATACTTGCGTGTGTGGATGTGTATGTATATACATGTGTATGGGGGTGGGTTGGGCCATTCTTTCGTCTCTTTCCTTGCGCTACCTCGCTAACGCGGGAGACAGCGACAGAGCAAAATAAATAAATAAATTATGAATATATATGTATTTATATATATATATATATATATATATATATATATATATATATATATATATATATATATATATATATATATATATATATATATATATATATATATACATATATATATATATATATATATATATATATATATATATATATGTCTTTTTTTATACTTTGTCGCTGTCTCCCGCGTTTGCGAGGTAGCGCAAGGAAACAGACGAAAGAAATGGCCCAACCCCCCCCCCATACACATGTATATACATACGTCCACACACGCAAATATACATACCTACACAGCTTTCCATGGTTTACCCCAGACGCTTCACATGCCTTGATTCAATCCACTGACAGCACGTCAACCCCGGTATACCACATCGCTCCAATTCACTCTATTCCTTGCCCTCCTTTCACCCTCCTGCATGTTCAGGCCCCGATCACACAAAATCTTTTTCACTCCATCTTTCCACCTCCAATTTGGTCTCCCTCTTCTCCTCGTTCCCTCCACCTCCGACACATATATCCTCTTGGTCAATCTTTCCTCACTCATCCTCTCCATGTGCCCAAACCACTTCAAAACACCCTCTTCTGCTCTCTCAACCACGCTCTTTTTATTTCCACACATCTCTCTTACCCTTACGTTACTCACTCGATCAAACCACCTCACACCACACATTGTCCTCAAACATCTCATTTCCAGCACATCCATCCTCCTGCGCACAACTCTATCCAGAGCCCACGCCTCGCAACCATACAACATTGTTGGAACCACTATTCCTTCAAACATACCCATTTTTGCTTTCCGAGATAATGTTCTCGACTTCCACACATTCTTCAAGGCCCCCAGAATTTTCGCCCCCTCCCCCACCCTATGATCCACTTCCGCTTCCATGGTTCCATCCGCTGCCAGATCCACTCCCAGATATCTAAAACACTTCACTTCCTCCAGTTTTTCTCCATTCAAACTCACCTCCCAATTGACTTGACCCTCAACCCTACTGTACCTAATAACCTTGCTCTTATTCACATTTACTCTTAACTTTCTTCTTCCACACACTTTACCAAACTCAGTCACCAGCTTCTGCAGTTTCTCACATGAATCAGCCACCAGCGCTGTATCATCAGCGAACAACAACTGACTCACTTCCCAAGCTCTCTCATCCCCAACAGACTTCATACTTGCCCCTCTTTCCAAAACTCTTGCATTTACCTCCCTAACAACCCCATCCATAAACAAATTAAACAACCATGGAGACATCACACACCCCTGCCGCAAACCTACATTCACTGAGAACCAATCACTTTCCTCTCTTCCTACACGTACACATGCCTTACATCCTCGATAAAAACTTTTCACTGCTTCTAACAACTTTCCTCCCACACCATATATTCTTAATACCTTCCACAGAGCATCTCTATCAACTCTATCATATGCCTTCTCCAGATCCATAAATGCTACATACAAATCCATTTGCTTTTTTAAGTATTTCTCACATACATTCTTCAAAGCAAACACCTGATCCACACATCCTCTACCACTTCTGAAACCACACTGCTCTTCCCCAATCTGATGCTCTGTACATGCCTTCACCCTCTCAATCAATACCCTCCCATATAATTTATCAGGAATACTCAACAAACTTATACCTCTGTAATTTGAGCACTCACTCTTATCCCCTTTGCCTTTGTACAATGACACTATGCACGCATTCCGCCAATCCTCAGGCACCTCACCAAGAGTCATACATACAGTAAATAACCTTACCAACCAGTCAACAATACAGTCACCCCCTTTTTTAATAAATTCCACTGCACATCTTCCGCAAAGCTTTCACTACCTCTTCTCTGTTTACCAAATCATTTTCCCTAACCCTCTCACTTTGCACACCACCTCGACCAAAACACCCTATATCTGCCACTCTATCATCAAACACATTCAACAAACCTTCAAAATACTCACTCCATCTCCTTCTAACATCACCACTACTTGTTATCACCTCCCCATTTGCGCCCTTCACTGAAGTTCCCATTTGCTCCCTTGTCTTACGCATTTATTTACCTCCTTCCAGAACATCTTTTTATTCTCCCTAAAATTTAATGATACTCTCTCACCCCAACTCTCATTTGCCCTCTTTTTCACCTCTTGCACCTTTTTCTTGACCTCCTGTCTCTTTCTTTTATACCTCTCCCACTCAATTGCATTTTTTCCCTGCAAAAATCGTCCAAATGCCTCTCTCTTCTCTTTCACTAATACTCTTACTTCTTCATCCCACCACTCACTACCCTTTCTAATCAACCCACCTCCCACTCTTCTCATGCCACAAACATCTTTTGCGCAATCCATCACTGATTCCCTAAATACATCCCATTCTTCCCCCACTCCCCTTGCTTCCATTGTTCTCACCTTTTTCCATTCTGTACTCAGTCTCTCCTGGTACATCCTCACACAGGTCTCCTTCTCAAGCTCACTTACTCTCACCACCCTCTTCACCCCAACATTCACTCTTCTTTTCTGAAAACCCATACAAATCTTCACTTTAGCCTCCACAAGATAATGATCAGACATCCCTCCAGTTGCACCTCTCAGCACATTAACATCCAAAAGTCTCTCTTTCGCACGCCTGTCAATTAACACGTAATCCAATAACGCTCTTTGGCCATCTCTCCTACTTATATAAGTATACTTATGTATATCTCGCTTTTTAAACCAGGTATTCCCAATCATCAGTCCTTTTTCAGCACATAAATCTACAAGCTCTTCACCATTTCCATTTACAACACTGAACACCCCATGTATACCAATTATTCCCTCAACTGCCACATTACTCACCTTTGCATTCAAATCACCCATCACTATAACCCGGTCTCGTGCATCAAAACCACTAACACACTCATTCAGCTGCTCCCAAAACACTTGCCTCTCTTGATCTTTCTTCTCATGCCCAGGTGCATATGCACCAATAATCACCCACCTCTCTCCATCAACTTTCAGTTTTACCCATATTAATCGAGAATTTACTTTCTTACACTCTATCACATACTCCCACAACTCCTGTTTCAGGATTATTGCTACTCCTTCCCTTGCTCTTGTCCTCTCACTAACCCCTGACTATACTCCCCAGACATTCCCAAACCACTCTTCCCCTTTACCCTTGAGCTTCGTTTCACTCAGAGCCAAAACATCCAGGTTCCTTTCCTCAAACATACTACCTATCTCTCCTTTTTTCACATCTTGGTTACATCCACACATCTCCTGTATATATATATATATATATATATATATATATATATATATATATATATATATATATATATATATATATATATATATATATATACATTGATATTCTGGCGATACGGGAGAAAGAAAACATCCCACGCATTCCTCACGTATCGTAGAAAGCGACTAAATGGGACGGGAGCGGATGACTGGAACCCCTCCACTTCTTGTATTTTAACTTTTAAAAGGGGAAACAGGAGAAGGTGTCAAGAGCGGAGTTCTTATCCTCCTCGAAGGCTCAGATTTGGGTGTCTAAATGTGTGTGGATGTAACCAAGATTAGGAAAAAGGAGAGATAGGTAGTATGTTTGAGGAAAGAAACATGAATGTTTTGGCTCTGAGTGAAACGAGGCTGAAGGGTAAAGGGGAAGAATGGTTTGGGAATGTCTTGGGAGTAAAGTCAAAAGTTAGTGAGAGTACAAGGGCAAGGGAAGGAGTAGCACTACTCCTCAAACAGGAGTGGTGAGAGTATGTCATAGAGTGTAAGAAAGTAACCTCTGGATATATATGGGTAAAACTGAAAGTTGATGGAGAGAGATGGGTGATTATTAGGTGCATATACACCTGGGCATGAGAAGAAAGATCAGAGAGGCAAGTTTTTTGGGAGCAGCTGAGTGAGTGTGTTAGTTTTGATGAACGAGACCGGGTTATAGTGATGGGTGATTTAAATGCACAGGTGAGTAATGTGGCAGTTGAGGGAATAATTGGTGTACATGGGGTGTTCATTGTTGTAAGTGCAAATAGTGAAGAACTTGTAGATTTATGTGCTGAAAAAGGGCTGGTGATTGGAAATACCTGATTTTAAAAGAGTGATATACATAAGTACTCGTATGCAAGTAGGAGGGATGGCCAAAGAGCATTATTCGATTACGTGTTAATTGATAGGCGTGCGAAAGAGAGACTTTTGGATGTTAATGTGCTGAGAGGTGCAACTGGAGGGATGTATGATCATTATCTCGTGGAAGCGAAGATGAAGATTTTAGAGGTTTTCAGAAAAAAAGATAATGTTGGGGTGCAGAGAGTGGTGAGAGTAAGTAAGCTTGGGAAGGAGACTTGTGTGAGGAAGTACCAGGAGAGACTGAGTACAAAATGGAAAAAGGTGAGAAGAAAGGACGGAAGGGAAGTGGGGGAGGAATGAGATGTATTTAGGGAAGGAGTGATGGCTTGCGCAAAAGATGCTTGTGGCATGAGAAGCGTGGGAGGTGAGCAGATTAGATAGGGTAGTGAGTGGTTGAATGAAGAAGTAAGATTATTAGTGAAAGAGAAGAAAGAGGTATTTTGACGATTTTTGCTGGGAAATAATGCAAATGAGTGGGAGATGTATTAAAGAAAGTGGTAGGAATTCAAGAAAAAGATACGAAAGGTGAAAAAGAAGGAAAATGAGAGTTGTGGTGAAAGAGTTCCATTAAATTTTAAGGAGAATGAAAAGATGTTTTGGAAGGAGGTAAATAAGGTGCGTAAGACGAGGAAACAAATGGAAACTTCAGTGAAGGGCGCTAATGGGGAGGTGATAACAAGTAGTGGTTATGTGAGAATGAGATGGAGAGAGTATTTTGAAGGTTTTTGAATGTGTTTGATGATAGAGTGGTATATATAGGGTGTCTTGGTGGAGGTGGTGTGTAAAGTGAGAGGGGTAGGGAAAATGACTTGGCAAACAGAGAAGAGGTAGTAAGAGCTTTGCGGAAGATGAAAGCCGTCAAGGCAGCGGGTTTGGATGTCATTGCAGTGGATTTTATTAAAAAAAGGGGGTGGGTGTATTGTTGACTGGTTGGTAAGGTTATTTAATGTATGTATGACTCATTGTGAGGTGCCTTAGGATTGGCAAAGGCAAAGGGGATAAAAGTGATTGCTCAAATTACAGAGGTATAAGTTTGTTGAGTATTCCTGAGAAATTATATGGGAGGGTATTAATTGAGAGGGTGAAGGCATATACAGAGCATCTGATTGAGGAAGAGCAGTGTGGTTTCAGAAGTTGTAGAGGATGTGTGGATTAGGTGTTTGCTTTGAGAAATGTCTATGACAAAAACTTACAAAAGCAAATGTATCTGTATATAGCATTTATGGATCTGGAGAAGGCTTATGATCGAGTTGATAGAGATGTTCTGTGAAAGGTATTAAGAAAATATTGTGTGGGAGGCAAGTTGTTAGAAGTAGTGAAAAGTTTTTATCGAGGATGTAAGGCAAATGTACGTGTAGGAAGAGAGGAAAGTGATTGGTTCTCAGTGAATGTAGGTTTGCGGCCGGGGTGTGTGATGTTTCCATGGTTGTTTAATTTTTTTATGGATGGGGTTGTTAGAGAGGTGAATGCAAGAGTTTTGGAAAGAGGGGCAAATATGCAGTCTGTTATGGATGAGGGAGCTTGGGAAGTGAGTCATTTGTTGTTCACTGGTGATACAGCGCTGGTGGCTGATTCATGAGAAAGACTGTAGAAGCTGGTGACTGAGTTTGTTAAAGTATATGAAAGAGGAAAGCTCAGAGTAAACGTCAATAAGAGCAAGTTTATTAGGTACAGTAGGGTTGAGGGTCAAGTCAATTTGGAGGTAAGTTTGAATGTAGAAAAACTGGAGGAAGTAAAGTGTTTTAGATATCTGGGAGTGGATTTGGAAGCGGATGGAACCATGGAAGCGGAAGTGAATCATAGAGTGGGGGAGGGGGCGAAAGTTCTGGGAGCTTTGAAGAATATGTGGAAGTCGAGAACATTATCTTGTGAAGCAAAAATGTGTAAGTTTGAAGGAATAGTGGTTCCAACAATGTTATATGGTTGCGAGGCTTTGGCTATATGAATATATATATATATATATATATATATATATATATATATATATATATATATATATATATATATATATATATATATATATATATATATATATATATATATTTATATATATATATATATATATATATATATATATATATATATATATATATATATATATATATATATATATATATATATATATATATATATATATTATATATATATATATATATATATATATATATATATATATATATATATATATATATATATATATATATATATATATATATATATATATATGAATATATATATATTTTTTTTTGCTTTGTTGCTGTCTCCCGCGTTTGCGAGGTAGCGCAAGTAAACAGATGAAAGAAATGGCCCAACCCACCCCCATACACATGTATATACATACACGTCCACACACGCAAATATACATACCTACACAGCTTTCCGTGGTTTACCCCAGACGCTTCACATGCCCTGATTCAATCCACTGGCAGCACGTCAACCCCGGTATACCACATCGATGCAATTCAGTCTATTCCTTGCCCTCCTTTCACACTCCTGCATGTTCAGGCCCCGATCACACAAAATCTTTTTCACTCCATTTTTCCACCTCCAATTTGGTCTCCCACTTCTCCTCATTCCCTCCGACTCCGACACATATATCCTCTTGGTCAATCTTGCCTCACTCATTCTCTCCATGTGCCCAAACCATTTCAAAACACCCTCTTCTACTCTCTCAACCACGCTCTTTTTATTTCCACACATCTCTCTAACCCTTACGTTACTTACTCGATCAAACCACCTCACACCACACATTGTCCTCAAACATCTCATTTCTAGCACATCCACCCTCTTGCGCACAAGTCTATCCATAGGCCACGCCTCGCAACCATACAACATTGTTGGAACCACTATTTTTTCAAACATACCCATTTTTGCTTTCCGAGATAATGTTCTCGACTTCCACACATTCTTCAAGGCTCCTAGGATTTTCGCCCCCTCTCCCACCCTATGATCCACTTCCGCTTCCATGGTTCCATCCGCTGCCAGATCCAATCCCAGATATCTAAAACACTCTACTTCTTCCAGTTTTTCTCCATTCAACCTTACCTCCTAATTGACTTGACCCTCAACCCTACTGTACCTAATAACCTTGCTCTTATTCACATTTACTCTTAACTTTCTTCTTTCACACACTTTACCAAACTCAGTCACCAGCTCTGCAGTTTCTCACATGAATCATCCACCAGCGCTGTATCATCAGCGAACAATAACTGACTCACTTCCCAAGCTTTCTCATCTACAACAGACTTCATACTTGTCCCTCTTTCCAAAACTCTTGCATTCAGCTCCCTAACAACCCCATCCATAAACAAATTAAACAACCATGGACACATCACACACCCCTGCCGCAAACCTACATATATATATATTTTTTTTTTTTTCGCTGTCTCCCGCGTTTGCGAGGTAGCGCAAGGAAACAGACGAAAGAAATGGCCTAACCCACTCCCATACACATGCCTTGATTCAATCCACTGACAGCACGTCAACCCCGGTATACCACATCGCTCCAATTCACTCTATTCTTTGCCCTCCTTTCACCCTCGTGCATGTTCAGGCCCCGATCACACAAAATCTTTTTCACTCCATCTTTCCACCTCCAATTTGGTCTCCCTCTTCTCCTCGTTCCCTCCACCTCCGACACATATATCCTCTTGGTCAATCTTTCCTCACTCATTCTATCCATGTGACCAAACCATTTCAAAACACCCTCTTCTGCTCTCTCAACCACGCTCTTTTTATTTCCACACATCTCTCTTACCCTTACGTTACTTACTCGATCAAACCACCTCACACCACACATTGTCCTCAAACATCTCATTTCCAGCACATCCATCCTCCTGCGCACAACTCTATCCATAGTCCACGCCTCGCAACCATACAACATTGTTGGAACCACTATTCCTTCAAACATACCCATTTTTGCTTTCCGAGATAATGTTCTCGACTTCCACACATTCTTCAAGGCTCCCAGAATTTTCGCCCCCTCCCCCACCCTATGATCCACTTCCGCTTCCATGGTTCCATCCGCTGACAGATCCACTCCCAGATATCTAAAACACTTCACTTCCTCCAGTTTTTCTCCATTCAAACTCACCTCCCAATTGAATTGACCCTCAACCCTACTGTACTTAATAACCTTGCTCTTATTCACATTTACTCTTAACTTTCTTCTTTCACACACTTTACCAAACTCAGTCACCAGCTTCTGCAGTTTCTCACATGAATCATCCACCAGCGCTGTATCATCAGCGAACAACAACTGACTCACTTCCCAAGCTCTCTCATCCCCAACAGACTTCATACTTGCCCCTCTTTCCAAAACTCTTGCATTTACCTCCCTAACAACCCCATCCATAAACAAATTAAACAACCATGGAGACATCACACACACACATATATATATATATATATATATATATATATATATATATATATATATATATATATATATATATATATATATATATATATATATATATATATATATATATATATATATATATATATATATATATATATATATATATATATATATATATATTATCCCTGGGGATAGGGGAGAAAGAATACTTCCCACGTATTCCCTGCGTGTCGTAGAAGGCGACTAAAAGGGGAGGGAGCGGGGGGCTGGAAATCCTCCCCTCTCAATTTTTTTTGATTTTCCAAAAGAAGGAACAGAGAAGGGGGCCAGGTGAGGATATTCCCTCAATGGCCCAGTCCTCTGTTCTTAACGCTACCTCGCTAATGCGGGAAATGGCGAATAGTTTGAAAAAAAAAAAATATATATATATATATATATATATATATATATATATATGATAAACAAGAAGGAATTTGGGTTAACAGTGACTCGAGAAACCCACTTATTTAAAGAAATTTATTATTTGAGACACATGTACAGTGGAATACAAACCGCTATAGCCAGTTTTGTCCATTGATTATTTTTATCTAGCGAAACATAAAAGGCTCAGCTTGTCTATATATTGGCAGTTGGTATCCCTGCCCATAATGAAGTTTCACATTTTTTGTTGGTTCGGATCAAGGTTTGAATGATCCTTTGACCGACGGCATACATGTGCACTAAATTCGGCCATATTGAAAAAAATAGATAATAACTGTCATGATCAACATAAATGCTGTAGGTAAATATACGAATAGAAATAAGAAATCTCTGAGTTATTTTACCTTTATCTCAAGAAATTGAATGCGGTAGGTGTGGGAGCAGTGCTCAGGAGTACCAAATATTCGTATTATGTCTGGAAGTTCGCGCAGAAATGCTTGCCTCTCCAAGGATGTTTTCCTTAGGTCAGGAAAAAAGTTGTCTTTCATTTTGTGTGAATACGTTAAAAAGTAATCATAGAAATGACTCGTCGTTTTTCCACGAGGCTGGAATTCTGAAGCCTTCATTGTTTTACGCTCCCTGCGTCCCCATTTTGTTTCCTAGACTAATTTCTTGCTAGTAGTTCTCTGGAATATCGTGTAAAGCGTTGGCCTTCCTATATATTTATAAACGAGACAAAAAAGTGAGAAATGCTGACAAAGATGCTTAACCTTTACTACGGGGTTTGATTCTGTATCTTGATATTATTTTCATAGAAGATAGTCAGCGGAGATTAACGGAGTGATCTACTACAAGCATCGTACACGCAGATCAAGCATCTTACACACAGGTCCTGAATCCTGGGAGACCTAGGTCGAGCTGGATGCCCCATTCCCCGCTGCTCCGGGATCAGGTGAGTTCCCATAAGGAGTTGTGGTACAGTGCGTCTCTACTAGATTTAGGGGAGTGATCTGAGCTGCTTCGTTTGAATAGAAATGACCAATAGAAATAACTCCAGTTTAAGAAGGTGAATATAAGGGAAACCTGAGACTCATGGTTATCCTAACCCTAACCCTGCTATCCCACCTTAAACTTGCCTTCACAACCTAACCCTGTTATCACTACACCACGGAGGCCGTGTTGTAGTGGGGTGTGTTTATACATATGATTGCATGATTGAGTGTTTGCGTGCATGCATAGATTTTTTTCACTTGCATGCATTTCATTTTCCTAATCATGTGTTTATATGTGTGTGTGTGTGTGTGTGTGTGTGTGTGTGTGTGTGTGTGTGTGTGTGTGTGTGTGTGTGTGCGTGTTTGTGTGTGTGTGACCAGTTAAGAACATCAGTAAACTAACACGACCTAATCTATGTAATGAAGTATAGGTATGTGTACTATAGTAAGCTGTCGACACAGACATTTCAACACGGACAGCTCATTAGCTAAGCTGAATAGGGAATGTTGTAGTTAAGGAGGCGACAGCATCCAAGCTGGTGTGGACGAAACAAGCTTGATGGGCTGGAAGCGCGGCTAGACAAGGTGTAAAAGTATTTGTTGATGGTATTCAAAGACCTACAGTGATATTAACATATCAGTTCCACGAGCCGAAGACTAGAGAATAGATATCAGAAAGTATCTTGGATGAAGCATTATCTTTATATCACTCGCACCTCTTCCTTAATATACTTCTTGCTTTTTGGCTTATCATCCCTAGACCTATCTTCATTTCTAAACCTTGATATCTCTGGTATGATAAAAACATGACTTTCCAACATCTCAGGGGTTCTACCTTGAAACATTCATAAGGATGATGATCTGCCAATGCAATCACAGGCGATGGCTCACTACATACTGATCTGAGCCTGTAGCAGCACTAAGCAGATACATTCGTCAATACTAGCCGGACCTTGATCCTCAAACGTCGTCTTTATCTAATAATGGTCAACACTAGAACGTCAGCGGTCAGGAGTTGCTTCTTTCCGCAGTTCTTTTGCTCAGTTATATGATTCCTTACATCACGATGTACGACTTGTCGAAGATGTCCTGACATGGAGATGATCGTGTGTTGCTTCCATGTGGCAAGTGTTGGAGCCAAAAACCGTCTCTGATGTCGGAACAATTTGCTTTTTCTCGCACTGGTTGTCTAGAACCCGTGTTCACCTGGTACTTCTCATTCCTTCCAGAATCCAGAAGGTAAGGGCAAGACCATACTTAATGTTACATAGATAGGTCTTATAACCACATTATGATATAAGAGTGAAATAGATATAAGGAAATAATGGTAATCATAATGATGATATTGATGATGATAATAGTAATAATGAAGATAATCATGATGATCGTAGAATTAATCCACTTCTATGTAGATCTACAAGCAAAGTAGCTAGAACAAGTTCACCGCGCAAATCAGCCTCAGCCATGCTGGACATAGCATCATCCATACAGAACCAGACTAGGGTCCCCACCTGGAAGACTTCTTCCCTGTTGTCCCTAATTCTTCCCTTGGCATTCGTCAGTTTTTCTTTACAATGTTAGCTGAGAGAACACGGGCAACTGAATGCCCTGTTCAAGGCCATCTCATTAACAGGATACAGATATATTAGACTGAATAGGAACCTAATTCATCGACCACCACCTAGGGAAGGATGAACAACTGGACTGATTGTGGACCGATTACTACTACCAGGAGTAGAACGTATGTCATCAACCCCTGGCGGATCATGCATGCATCATGGTCAACAAGCTCACCGCTGCACCGCGGTCAGTGTTCTGCACATTACCATGGCCCTTCGCCATGCCATCCCTACCATCTATAGAGTGGAGGCTGACAACGAAGGCCGTCATGCATTGAGCTTTTAACTTTATTTCTGTCGAAACGCCGGCCTCATTGAGATTAATGACTATATTTCAAGAAGTTTGCTTCTGCCTATTATTTGCCCGGAACAGGAGCAAGCAGCTGGTGTTCGACTATATATTTCTCTACCTTAACGTTTAGACATTTGGAGAGTACTTTAGAATACTGAATTGATAATGTATATTTCAGGAAACAGCAGAAGAGTGAAAAGTGAGAGGCCAAAGAACGATAGTACCATCTTGACCAGTGGGTTCAGAGACGCTGGAACATTACGGATAGAAAACTCTACTTTCTCACTGACCCTGGTTCCTGGATAATCATTTAAGGACAATAGAGCAGCAATCTTTCTGCTTCAGCACCTCAGCATAGCTATATTGTATTATAGTATCACGTCCCATGTCCGCGGAACTGGAGGAAATTAAGAACATGTAATTTCAACTTATATCATAATAAAAGCTTTTCAATATTTTTTTCATCACAGCAAATACGAAGAAGTAAGACGAAAGGAAATATTCTAATATTTGGCAGCCAACTCTATTTTCTATGAATAGCCTTTTTTCCCGTTTTTGAAGTTATGGAATCTTTAGGGTCGACCCAGACGTAGTGCCCCATACAAAGGCTAACATCTTTTTCTATTATACTTGTTCACCTTTTGCAATATGATTTCATACTTAGTTAGTTCCATTTATACTCTACCTAAAGATATGATGAGAATAATGATAAAAATAGAATTAACAATGATATTGATTATCATAATTATAATGATAATGATAATCATAGTGTTGAAAATTATAGTGATAATGATAATGATGATAATGATTATAATCATTCAATAATAGTTATAATAGTGATAATGATAATAGTAATAATAATGATAATAATAATGACAATAGTAATAACAATGATAATAACAATAACAATGATAATAATGATAATAATAATAATGATAATAATGATAATAATAATGATAATAATAATAATGATAATGATAATGATAATAATAATAATAATAATGATAGTGATGATAACAATGATAATGATAAGTTTTTTCTCGAAGATGTAAGGCATGTGTACGAGGAGGAAGAGGGGAAAGTGATTGGTTCTCAGTGAATGTCGGTTTGCAGCAGGGGTGCATGATGTCTCCATTGTTATTTGATATGTTATGGATGGGGTCGTTAGGGAAGTGAATGCAAGAGTCTTGGAAAGATGTGCAAGTATGCAGTCTATTGTTGATGAGAGAGCTTGGGAAGTGAGTCAACTGTTGTTCGAAGATGATACATCGCTGGTGGCTCATTCGGGTGAGAAACTGCAGAAGCTGGTGACTGAGTTTGGTAAAGTGTGTGAAAGAAGAAAGCTCAGAGTAAAAGTGAATAAGACCAAGGTTATTAGTTAAAATAGGGTTGAGGGACAAGTCAATTGGGAGGTAAGTTTGAATAGAGAAAAACTGGAGGAAGTGAAGTGTTTTAGATACCTGGGAGTGGATTTGGCAGCGGATGGAACCATGAAAGTGGAAGTGACTCACAGGGTGAGGAAGGGGGTGAAAGTTCTGGGAGCGTTGACAAATGTGTGGAATGGGTATGTTTGAAGGAATAGTGGTTCCAACAATGTCATATGGTTGTGAGGCGTGTGCTATAGATAGGGTTGTGCGAAGGAGGGTGAATGCGTTGGAAATGAGATGTTTGAGGACAATATGTGGTGTGAGGTGGTTTGATCGAGTAAGTAATGAAAGAGTAAGAGAAGTGTAAGGTAATAAAAAGAGTGTGGTTGATAGAGCAGAAGAGGGTGTTTTGAAATGGTTTGGCCACATGGAGAGAATATTGAGGAAAGATTGACAAAGAGGATATATGTATCAGAGGTGGAGGGAACGATTAGAAGTGGGAGACCAGATTGGAAGTGGAAAGACGGAGTGAAAAAGATTTTGAGTGATCGAGGCCTGAACATGCAGGAAGGCGAAAGGCGTGAAAGAAAAAGAGTGAATTGGAATTAATTGGGTATTAATTGAGAGGGTGAAGGCATGTACAAAGCATCAGATTGGGGAAGAGCAGTGTGGTTTCAGAAGTGGTAGAGGATGTGTGGATCAGGTGTTTGCTCTGAAGAATGTATGTGAGAATTACTTGGAAAAACAAATGGGCTTGTATGTTGCATTTATGGATTTGGAGAAGGCATATGAAAGGATTGATAGAGATGCTCTGTGGAAGGTATTAAGAATATATGGTGTGGGAAGCAAGTCGGTTTGCCGCAGGGGTGCATGATGTCTCCATTGTTATTTAATCTGTTATGGATGGGGTTGTTAGGGAAGTGAATGCAAGAGTCTTGGAAAGAGGTGCAAGTATGCAGTCTATTGTTGATGAGAGAGCTTGGGAAGTGAGTCAAACTGTTGTTCGCCGATAGAAGTGGGAGATCAAATTGGAGGTGGAAGGATGGAGTAAAAAAGATTTTGAGCGATCGGGGCCTGAACAAGTAGGAGGGTGAAAGGTGTGCAAGGATTAGAGTGAATTGGAACGATGTGGTATACCGGGCTTGACGTGCTGTCAATGGATTGAACCAGGGCATGTGAAACGTCTGGGGTAAACCATGGAAAGTTTTGTGGGGCCTGGATGTGGAAAGGGAGCTGTGGTTTCGGTACATTATACATGACAGCTAGAGACTGAGAGTGAACCAATGTGGCCTTTGTTGTCTTTTCCTAGCGCTACCTCGCGCACATGCTGAGGGAGGGGGTTGTCATTTCATGTGGGGTGGGGTGGTGACGGGAATGAATAAGGGCAGACTGTATGAATTATGTACATGTGTATATATGTATATGTGCGTGTATTTATAAATATGTATACGTTGAAATGCATAAGTATGTATATGTCCGTGTGTCTACATGTATGTATATATATATATATATATGTGTATGTGGATGGGTTAGGCCATTTTTTCGTCTGTTCCCTTGCGCTACCTCGCTAACGCGGGAGATAGCGACAAAGTGTAATAAATAAAATGAATAGAAATAAATAGATAATAATTATGATAACAATAATGATAATGATAATTACAATAATAAAAATAGTAATAATAATAATAATAATAATAATAATAATAATAATAATTATAATGATAATAATAGTAATAATAATAATAATAATGATGATGATAATTATAATAATAATAATGGGATTATTAATAATAATAATGATAACAATGATATGGATAATAATAATAATAACAATAATGATAATAATAATGATAATAATAATAATGATAATAATAATAATAATAATGATAATAATAATAATAATAATAATAATAGTAATAATAATAATAATAATAATAATAATAATAATAATAGTAATGATAACAATAATAACAATAACAATGATAATAATAATAATAATAATAATAATAATAATAATAATAATAATAATAATAATAATAATAATAATGATAACAATAATAATAATGATAATAATGATAATAATAATGATAATATTAATAACAATAATGATAATGGTAGTGATGGTAGTAACAATAACAATTATAATATTAATGATAATGATGTTAATGATAATAATAATGATAATGATAATAATGATAATATCGTACGAGAATGAGACCTTCCCGCTCCTACCACGGATGTCAAGAAGGCGACTACGAAAGGCGGAAACGGGGAGTTGGAAACCCTTTAAGTAATGTAATTAATTTCTAAAAGGTGGAACAGAAGATGGGGCCTAGCGAAGAGTGCTCATCCTCATATAAGGCTCAGACTTGAGTGTGTGAATATGTTTGGAAGTCACCAAGATAATAGTAAAGAAGAGATAAGTAGTATAACTGAGTATAGGAACCTGGATATCGTAGCTATGAATAAAGCAATACTTAAGGCTACGGGGATGATTAGTCTTTGGGTTAGTATGAGTATGTTAGTATAGGGAGGAAGGGGTAGCAGTTCTGTTGACGAAGGCATTGTGAGCATATGTGAACGTGTGACATTATGAGCTCCAGGCTGATGTGGGTAAAGATGAAAATGGATTGCGAGAGGTGGCAACGAGAAGGATGACGACGAGTGGCGAGTGTTTTGAGAACAAGTGAGTGTGTGTGTCAGTAGTTTTGCTCTGAGAGATCAGGTATTAGTAGTGGGTGATTTATAATGAGGGGAGCGAGCGATGTGTTATAAGAGGGGAATAACAACGGAGTATGGAGTATTCAGTGATGTGAATGGAAATGGTAAACAGCTCGTGGAATTACGTGCTAGTAAAGGACTGGTGACTGGGAATACTTGGTTTAGAAAGAGAGACATACATAATAATGATAGTAGGAAAGATGGAAGTAGGCCATTGGCAGGGTTGCAAAAGCGAGAGACTCTTGGATGAGAGAGAGAGAGAGAGAGAGAGAGAGAGAGAGAGAGAGAGAGAGAGAGAGAGAGAGAGAGAGAGAGAGAGAGAGAGAGAGAGAGAGGAGGGGGGTCTAGTATTTGCATAGTAGAGGCTTCCAAACAAAAGGATATGATGTGGGTGAAAAGAAGGTCGTAAAAGTAAGCGTGCTTGGAAAAGAGGGTTGTATGAAGAGATATTAAGCATGAGTGAGTGTAGAATGGTAAAAGGTGAGAGTAAATGAAGCTAAGGAAGTGGGTGAGGAATGGATTGTAATCAGGGAAGCAGTGATGGCATGTGCGATGGAACTGTGAGGCATGCGGAAGGAGTACAGGTGAGTAAAGGTAGTAAGTGGTAGGGTACCGTTGTTAAACTGGTAGTGAGAGAGAGAAAAGAGGCGCATGGGCGTTACTTACAAAGAAGGAGGGAGAGCGAATGGGAGATATGCAACAGAAAGTTACAGGACATCTAGAGCTGAGAAACAGGGGCGAGCGAGTATCATAAAATTTTGGGGGAAAATAAGAAAATACTTTGGAAGGATGTTAACAGTATGAGAAATTCAAGAAAACAGAAGGGAACGTCGATGAAGTGGGAAAATGGGGAACTGGTGGCAGGCAAAGATGAAGTAAGGAGAAGATGCAGTAAGTACTTTGAAGAACTGTTGAATGTGTTTGATGACAGGGTGGCACATGTAGGATATTTGGGTCGGATAGATGCGAAGCAAGCCTTGACTTGTGAGAGCCTTGCATAAGATGAATGTGGCAATATGGCTGAAGTGGATAGCATTGCAGTTGAATATCTTAAGATAGGAGGTAACTGTCCTTGTTGATTGGTTGGTTAGGATTTTTCAGTCTGTGTATAGAACACTGTAAAGTACCTGATGATTGGCGGAATGTATGTATTGTGCAATTGTATAAATGAAAGGGGAAGAACGTGATTATTCGAATTACAGAGGAAGTAGTCTGTTGACTGTATCTAGTAAGTCATACGGAAGAGAGGTGATTGATGCATAGAACATCAGACTCGAGAAAAGGACAAAGTGGTGTCATCAGTGGTTTAAGAAATGTTGATCAGGTGTTTGCAGTAAAGAATAAGTGCGAAAATACTTAAAGAAACAGAAGGACTTTTTGTGGCATCTAAGGATCTAAGGAAGGCGCTATTGATATATGGTGTGGGAGGGAAGTAATTAAAAGCAGTAAAGAGCGAATAGGAATGGAGGAAGGTGCATGATTCTAGGTGGAAATGGGTCTGTGGGAGGGGCATGTGATGTCACCATGGCCGTCTTATTTCTTTATGGATGGGGTGTAGAGGGACTTGAAAGCAAGGGTCGTGGAAAGAGGAGCAAATATTTAGTCTGTTGGGAGTAGACGGGCTCCTGGAACGTGAGTCAGTTGTTGTTTGCTGACGATATGGCATTGGTGGTAGATTCGAGTGATACACTGTCGAAGCTGTTTTCTAGGTTTGGGAGAATATGTAAAAGGAGAGAGTTGAGAGTATAGGTGAATAAAAGCAAAATCTTAGGTTTAGCGCTAGAACAAGACAGGTAATTTCGAATGTGAGATTGAGAGCCTGAAACGCCTGTGTACGGATACTAACATTGGCTTTGAAGATCCATGGCTTGACCTATGGGAGATACGGGATTATACAACAGAAACGACATTTACCTCAGCAAAAAGGTACAGAATTCCTAGCTGTGCGAATCAAAGATCAAATTGCCTGACAATTGCAGGGGAAATTTTTTGTTGAGGCACGGTAGAGGTTGGTGTGTTGACTACATCAAACGAGCAGCTGAAGAGAGGTCGGGTCATAGCACATGTTTCACGGGGAAGTCAGATCGAATCCCCTGCCAACCCCACGAAACAGTGACGTCACGGATGCGGGTCATGGAAGCTCGTCACACTATCGGTCTTAAAATAGCCGGTCACCAAATCAGATCGCCAGTCTACTACAGAAATTACTCGAAGAAATTAAATGGACTTTACATGAACATAAGATCCATCCAAAATAAATTAGCTGAATTACATTGTTTGGTAAAGGGTGAACACGTTGATATCATTGGTTTAAGAGAAACACGAAAAAGAACGATCTGATTAGCGTGCACAATCTACTAGACTACGAATCATTTGTAAAAGATAGAGTCGGTCGACTAGGCAGAACTCCAGTGCATGTAGAATCTTTAAGAAAGCCCAGAGAAATTCAAACTATAGCATCTGCCGAACACTTGTGTGTTCAGATTAGCACAAAATTTTCCAGAATTTACACAAACGTTGTCTTTAGTCAGCCAACAGATAATGACACATGTACGAGAGTTTACAATGAGCAAAACAGGATAAAGACTCGATCATTCTCGGAGATCTTAGTCTTCCAGAAATCAGCTGGCAAACTATCTCAGGTGTAGAAAGTAAATCTGCTAAAC
>NC_092227.1:23934861-23957361 GCF_036320965.1 Panulirus ornatus
GAAAATGTGGAAGGAAGGAAGAGGGAGGGAAGAAGGAAAAGAGGAAGAAGGACGGGAAAGATTAATTCTGTCAACGGATAGGGTGAAGGTGAAGTGTTTATAGAGAGACAAGCTAGGCATAGGCTTACAAGGAAAACGAATACGTAAATTTTGCTCTAGATCCTCCAGAATAAACCGACGAATGTTAGTAGCTTATATGACATTAAACGGTCGTGTCTCGCCTGAGCTGCTCTTGTCTAGCTTTAGCCCATCTTGTCTGATCTCGGATGGCTCTGTCTGCCTTCATTGAACCTAGTTTGACCTTTGTTGTCTTTACATGACAGGACAAATCCTTGTTGGACATGCCAGGATCTCTCTCTCTCTCTCTCTCTCTCTCTCTCTCTCTCTCTCTCTCTCTCTCTCTCTCTCTCTCTCTCTCTCTCTCTCTCTCTCTCTCTCTCTCTGTTTCGTTCGCCTGATTTCGTGTCTGTTTAAGTCTTTCCTTATTTGATTCATCCTCATTTCTACTAAGATCTTCTTCCCATTGCAGATTGCAGCTAATCATGCTTGATCATGCCTAATCATGCCTAACCTTGCTTTTATTCACATTTACTCTAAACTATCTGTTTTCACACACTCCCGAGCTCAAACACTAACTTCTGTAGATTTTTACTCGAATCTTTGTCATTAGCAAACAACTGGCCCTACAGACTGTATACTCACCAATCTCTCTAACACCATAGCATCGCCTCCCTTACCGCCCTATCCATAAGAGAGCTAAATAACTATGGTGACATCACACACTCCCGCCGCAGACTCATCTTCACTTTTAACCAATAATCCTCCTCTACTTACTCGGACACACGTATTAAACTCTTGAAAAATCTTCTCACCTTTTCAGTAGTTTTCCTTCTATAACATATTTTCGTAAGATTCACAGAACAACTCTATCAACCCTATTATATGCTTTCTCAAGATCCATAGATGCCACATACAAATCAATCTGTTTTTCAAAGTATTTTACATTCTTTAAAGCAACCACCCTGAGCCTCACATTCTCTACCACTGCTGAAACCACATAGTTCATCAACGGTGCAATGCTGTGTACATCCAGCATGATCTATGATTTGACACAGTGTGTCTGGATTACGACACACTGGTCCACAGGCCTCATACAGCACTAACCTTTACTGTAGCAAGTATGTCGACTTGTTGGTCACTTCCTGGTGATGGGTCCCAGCAAGAGGCGTGTCATCGTCACCGGTGACGATACACATGTTGCGGTGTCATATGATAAATTAAACCATATATAACAGGCATGTTGTCAGCGAGCCACTGCAGGTTTGTTAGTGACTCTTCAGTGACAACATATAGGACATGATTTGATGGAAGAACTGCAGTATATCTTTAGGAAGCTTCAGTTTCCTAATGATGTGTTTACCATAATCATCCATCGCTTCTGCTTAGAAATGCTGAAAATAGATATCAACTTAAATGCCTTAATGTCCTGTTTGGTTCAACTGGATTGTTAACATATTGAATGCTTTATCAGTAAGATTACATTGTTATCGTATTTACTAGTTCTTCGAGCAGCACAGGCCCCTGTCTTACTGACGGTCCACTTTTGGTTTTGCTTTTGAAGATTAATTGAAAGTAATACAATAAATAAGTTAAAAACAGACGACAAACATCTCGCGTCAGTTCAAGACTTACGTTGTTTAGCCCTTCCGATGTGAAAAACATTTACTGGCATTTGCTTTCAATCATCTCATCTCAGCTGAAGGAATTCAGCTTCAGGAACCCTGCTCCCTTTATGCAATATGGATATATGACACACGTAATGCGAATAAGGACGTCTGTGTTAGATCCAGTAAAAGTTTTATTTATCTCTTTTGCAGGTAGGTACCAGAGATACAAGTAATGATGCCTTAAAGAAGACTGGCGAAATATGGCCGATTCATTTGTTTGTTTAAGTGGAAGACTTATAATACTTTAACTTCAGGAATAAGCCCCAATGACATTACCAGAAATACCTTTCTCATTCAGGTACTCAACTGAAATAACCGATAAGCCAACCATTGTTCGTAAGCAAGTGGACATATTTTCGAATGCGTTCTAATAAAGGATTGACTTTATCTGAACGATTTAAGTAATATATATCTTACAGGATCCTCCGAGACTCTGCTCTGTTTTTTCGTCGAACATGGTGTACCCCAGACGCTTCTAATGCCGGGGTTCAATCCATTGACAGCACGTCGACCCCGGAATACCACATCGTTCCATTCAATCTATTCCCTGCACGCCTTTCACCCTCCTGCATGTTCAGGCCCAGATCACTCAAAATCTTTTTCACTTCATCTATCACCTCCACTTTGATCTCCCACTTCTCCTCGTTCCCTCCACCTCTAACACATATATCCTCTTTGTCAATCTTTCCTCTTCTATCCTTGTAGCCAAACCATTTCAAAACACCCTCTTCTGCTCTCTTAACCACACTCTTTTTATTACCATACAACTCTCTTACCCTTTCATTACTAACTCGATCAAACCACCTCACAATACACCGGCAAAGTATAATGAAAATATATATATATATATATATATATATATATATATATATATATATATATATATATATATATATATATATATATATATATATATATATATATATATATATATATATATATATATATATATATATATATATATATATATATATATATATATATATATATATATATATATATATATACATATATATATATATATATATATATATATTTCTTATTATACTTTGTCGTTGTCTCCCGCGTTAGCGAGGTAGCGCAAGGAAACTGACGAAAAAATGGACCAACCCACCCACATACACATGTATATACATACACGTCCACACACACATACCTATACATCTCAACATACTCCTCGAAGGCTCAAACTGGGTTGTCTAAATGTGTATGGATGTAACCAAGATGAGAAAAGAGGAGAGGTAGGTAGTATGTTTGAGGAAAGGAACCTGGATGTTTTGGCTCTGAGTGAAACGAAGCTCAGTGGGTAAAGGGGAAGAGTGGTTTGGGAATATCTCAGGAGTAAAGTCAGAGATTAGTGAGAGGACAAGAGCAAGGGAAGGAGTAGCACTACTCCTGAAAAAGGAGTGGTGGGAGTATGTGATAGAGTGTAAGAAAGTACACTCTAGATTGATATGGGTAAAACTGAAAGTTGATGGAGAGAGATGGGTGATTATTGGTGCATATGCACCTGGGCATGAGAAGAAAGATCATGAGAGGCAAGTGTTTTGGGGGCAGCTGAATGAGTGTGTTAGTGGTTTTGATGCACGAGACGGGGTTATAGTGATGAGTGATTTGAATGCAAAGGTGAGTAATGTGGCAGTTGAGGGAATAATTGGGATATATGGGGTGTTCAGTGTTGTAAATGGAAATGGTGAAGAGCTTGTAGATTTATGTGCTGAAAAGGGACTGGTGATTGGGAATACCTGGTTTAAAAAGAGACATATACATAAGTATACGTATGTAAGTAAAAGAGATGGCCAGAGAGCGTTATTGGATTATGTGTTAATTGATAGGTGGATGTTAATGTGCTGAGAGGTGCGACTATAGGGATGTCTGATCATTATCTTGTGGAAGCGAAGGTGAAGATATATAGAGGTTTTCTGAAAAGAAGAGAGAATGTTTGGGTGAAGAGAATGGTGAGAGTAAGCGAGCTTGCGAAGGAGCCTTGTGCGAGGAAGTACGAGGAGAGACTGAATACAGAATGAAAAAAGGTGAGAACAAAGGAGGTAAGGGGAGTGGGGGACGAATGGGATGTATTTAGGGAAGCAGTGATGGCTTCCGCAAAAGATGCTTGTGGCATGAGAAGCGTGGGAGGTGGGCAGATTAGAAAGGGTAGTGAGTGGTGGGATGAAGAAGTAAGATTGTTAGTGAAAGAGAAGAGAGAGGCATTTGGAAGATTTTTGCAGGGGAATAATGCAAATGAGTGGGAGATGTATAAAAGAAAGAGACAGGAGGTCAAGAGAAAGTTGCAAGAGGTGAAAAAGAGGGCAAATGAGAGATGGGGTTAGGGAGAATATAATTAAATTTTAGGGAGAATAAAAAGATGTTTTGAAAGGAGGAAAATAAAGTGCGTAAGACAAGGGAACAAATGGGAACTTTAGTGAAGGGGGCTAATGGGAAGGTGATAACAAGTAGTGGTGATGTTAGAAGGAGATGGAGTGAGTATTTCGATGGTTTGCTGAATGTGTTTGATGATAGAGTGGAATGTATAGGGTGTTTTGGTCGAGGTGGTGTGCAAAGTGAGAGAGTTAGGAAAAATGATTTTGTAAACAAAGAAGGGGTATTGAAAGCATTGCGGAAGATGAAAGCAGGCAAGGCAGCGGGTTTGGATGGTATTGCAGTGGAATTTATTAAAAAAGGGGGTGACTGTATTGTTGACTAGTTGGTAAGGTTATTTAATTTTTGTATGATTCATGGTGAGGTGAGAATATGATCTCTTAAAGCATAAATGGGTATGTTTGAAGGAATACTAGTTCCAACAATGTTGTATGGTTGCGAGGCGTGGGCTATGGATAGAGTTGTAAATGTAGGTTTGCGGCAGGGGTGTGTGATGTCTCCATGGTTGTTTAATTTGTTTATGGATGGGGTTGTTAGGGAGGTGAATGCAAGAGTTTTGGAAAGAGGGGCAAGTATGCAGTCTGTTGTGGATGAGAGAGCTTGGGAAGTGAGTCAGTTGTTCGTTGATGATACAGCGCTGGTGGCTGATTCATGTGAGAAACTGCAGAAGCTGGTGACTGAGTTTGGTAAAGTGTGTAAAAGAAGAAAGTTGGGGGTAAATGTGAATAAGAGCAAGGCTGTTAGGTACAGTAGGGTTGAGGGTCAAGTCAATTGGGAGGTAAGTGAAGTCTTTTAGATACCTGGGAGTGCATTTGGCAGCGGATGGAACCATGGAAGCGGAAGAAAATCATAGGGTGGGGGAGGGGGCAGAAATTCTGGGAGCCTTGAAGAATGTGTGGAAGTCGAGAATATTATCTCGGAAGGCAAAAATGGGTATGTTTGAAGGAATAGTGGTTCCAACAATGTTGTATGGTAGCGAGGCGTGGGCTATGGATAGAGTTGTACGGAGGAAGGTGGAAGTGCTGGAAATAAGATGTTTGAGGACAATATGTGTTGTAAGGTGGTTGGATGGAGTAAGTGATAATACGGTAAGAGAGATGCGTGGTAACAAAAAGAGTGTTGTTGAGAGAGCAGAAGAGGGTGTTTTGAAATGCTTTGGTCGCATGGAGAGAATGAGTGAGGAAAGATTGACCAAGAGGATATATTTGTCAGAGGTGGAGGGAACGAGGAGAAGTGGGATACCAAACTGGAGGTGGAAAGAATCATAGATAAAGATTTTGAGCGATAGGGGCCTGAACATGCAGGAGGGTGAAAGGCGTGAAAGGAATAGAGTGAATTGGAACGATGTGGTATGCCGGGGTCGACGTGCTGTCAAAAAATTGAACCAGGGCAAGTCAAGCGTCTGGGATAAACCATGGAAAGTTCTGTGGGGCCTAGATGTGGAAAGGGAGCTGTGGTTTTGTTGCATTATTACATGACATCTAGAGACTGAGTGTGAACGAATGTGGCCTTTGTTGTCTTTCCTAGCGCTACCTCGCACGCATCAGGGTGGAGGGGGTTGTTTATTCCATGTGTGGCGAGGTTTCGATAGTAATGAATAAAGGGAGACATTATGAATTATGTACATGTGTATATATGTATATGTATGTGTGTGTATATATATATATATATATATATATATATATATATATATATATATATATATATATATATATATATATATATATATATATATATATATATATTTTGAGTATTTTGAAGGTTTGTTGAATGTGTCTGATGACAGAGTGGCAGATATAGGGTGTTTTGGTCGAGGTGGTGTGCAAAGTGAGAGGGTTAGGGAAAATGATTTGGTAAACAGAGAAGAGGTAGTAAAAGCTTTGCGGAAGATGAAAGCCGGCAAGGCAGCAGGTTTGGATGGTATTGCAGTGGAATTTATTAAAAAAGGGGGTGACTGTATTGTTGACTGGTTGGTAAGGTTATTTAATGTATGTATGACTCATGGTGAGGTGCCTGAGGATTGGCGGAATGCGTGCATAGTGCCATTGTACAAAGGCAAAGGGGATAAGAGTGAGTGCTCAAATTACAGAGGTATAAGTTTGTTGAGTATTCCTGGTAAACTATATGGGAGGGTATTGATTGAGAGGGTGAAGGCATGTACAGAGCATCAGATTGGGGAAGAGCAGTGCGGTTTCAGAAGTGGTAGAGGATGTGTGGATCAGGTGTTTGCTTTGAAGAATGTATGTGAGAAATACTTAGAAAAGCAAATGGATTTGTATGTAGCATTTATGGATCTGGAGAAGGCATATGATAGAGTTGATAGAGATGCTCTGTGGAAGGTATTAAGAATATATGGTGTGGGAGGCAAGTTGTTAGAAGCAGTGAAAAGTTTTTATCGAGGATGTAAGGCATGTGTGCGTGTAGGAAGAGAGGAAAGTGATTGGTTCTCAGTGAATGTAGGTTTGCGGCAGGGGTGTGTGATGTCTCCATGGTTGTTTAATTTGTTTATGGATGGGGTTGTTAGGGAGGTAAATGCAAGAGTCCTGGAAAGAGGGGCAAGTATGAAGTCTGTTGGGGATGAGAGAGCTTGGGAAGTGAGTCAGTTGTTGTTCGCTGATGATACAGCGCTGGTGGCTGATTCATGTGAGAAACTGCAGAAGCTGGTGACTGAGTTTGGTAAAGTGTGTGGAAGAAGAAAGTTAAGAGTAAATGTGAATAAGAGCAAGGTTATTAGGTACAGTAGGGTTGAGGGTCAAGTCAATTGGGAGGTGAGTTTGAATGGAGAAAAACTGGAGGAAGTGAAGTGTTTTAGATATCTGGGAGTGGATCTGTCAGCGGATGGAACCATGGAAGCGGAAGTGGATCATAGGGTGGAGGAGGGGGCGAAAATTTTGGGAGCCTTGAAAAATGTGTGGAAGTCGAGAACATTATCTCGGAAAGCAAAAATGGGTATGTTTGAAGGAATAGTGGTTCCAACAATGTTGTATGGTTGCGAGGCGTGGGCTATGGATAGAGTTGTGCGCAGGAGGATGGATGTGCTGGAAATGAGATGTTTGAGGACAATGTGTGGTGTGAGGTGGTTTGATCGAGTAAGTAACGTAAGGGTAAGAGAGATGTGTGGAAATAAAAAGAGCGTGGTTGAGAGAGCAGAAGAGGGTGTTTTGAAATGGTTTGGGCACATGGAGAGAATGAGTGAGGAAAGATTGACCAAGAGGATATATGTGTCGGAGGTGGAGGGAACGAGGAGAAGAGGGAGACCAAATTGGAGGTGGAAAGATGGAGTGAAAAAGATTTTGTGTGATCGGGGCCTGAACATGCAGGAGGGTGAAAGGAGGGCAAGGAATAGAGTGAATTGGAGCGATGTGGTATACAGGGGTTGACGTGCTGTCAGTGGATTGAATCAAGGCATGTGAAGCGTCTGGGGTAAACCATGGAAAGCTGTGTAGGTATGTATATTTGCGTGTGTGGACGTGTGTATGTACGTGTGTATGGGGGTTGGGCCATTTCTTTCGTCTGTTTCCTCGCGCTACCTCGCAAACGCGGGAGACAGCGACAAAGTATAAAAAAAAAAAAAAAAAAAAAAAAAAAAATATATATATATATATATATATATATATATATATATATATATATATATATATATATATATATATATATATATATATATATATATATATATACATTGAGATGTATAGGTATGTATATTTGCGTGTGTGGACGTGTATGTATATATATGTGCAAGTGGGTGAGTTGAGCCATTCTTTCGTCTGTTTTCTTGCGCTACCTCGCTAACGCGGGAGACATCGACAAAGCAAAATAAAATAAACATATATATATATATATATATATATATATATATATATATATATATATATATATATATATATATATATATATACATTTATACACATTCACACAAGCCCTACTGTCTGTCCCTATTCATTCCCGTCACCACCCCACATGAAATGACAAATCCCTACCCCCGCATGTGCGCGAGGTAGCGCTAGGGAAGACGAAAAGGGCCACATTTGTTCACACTCGTCTCTAGCTGTCATATATAATGCACCGAAATCACAGCTCCCTTTCCACATCCAGGTCCCACAAAACTTTCCCTGGTTTACCCCAGACGCTTCACATGCCCTGGTTCAATCCATTAGCAGCACATCGACCCCGATATACCACATCGTTCTAATTTACTCTATTCATTGCACGCCTTTCACCCTCCTGCATGATCAGGCCCGGATTGCTTAAAATCTTTTTTACTCCATCTTTTCACATCCAATTTGGTCTTCCATTTCTCCTCGTTCGCTCTACCTCTGACACATATATCCTCTTTGTCAATCTTTCCTCACTCATTCTCTCAATGTGACCAAACCATTTCAAATACACCTTCTTCTGCTCTCTCAACCACATTCTTCTTATTACCACACATCTCTCTTACCCTTTCATTACTTACTTCATCAAACCACCTCACACCACATATTGTCCCCAAACATCTCATTTTCAGCACATCTACCCTCCTCCGCACAAATCAGCCTATAGCTCACGCCTCGCAAACGTATAACATTTATGGAACCACTATTCCTTCAAACATACCTATTTTTGCTTTCCAAGATATTGCTTTTGACTTTCATACATTTTTAAATACTCCAAGAACTTTGGCCCCCTCCCCCACCCTATGATTCATTTCCGCTTCCTGGGTTCCATCCGCTGCCGAATGCACTCCCAGATATCTAAAACAATTTACTTCCACCAGTGTTTCTCCATTCAAACTTACCTCCCAGTTGACGTGTCCCTCAACCCTACTGTACCTACTAACATTGCTCTTATTCATATTTACTCTCAACTTTCTTCTTTCACATAGTTTACCAAACTCAGTCACCAGCTTCTGCAGTTTCTCACCCGAATCAGCCACAAGCGCTGTATCATCAGCGAACAACAACTGACTCACTTCCCAAGCTCTCTCATCCATACCAGACTGCACACTTGCAACTCTTTCAAGACACTTGTATTCACCTCCCCAACAACCCCATCAATAAACATATCAAAAATCCATGGTGATATCACGCACCCCTGCCGCAAAACATCATTCACTGAGAACCAATCACTTTCCTCTCTTCCTACTCGTACACATACCTTATATCCTCGATAAAAACTTTTTACTGCTTCTAACAACTTACCTACCACACCATATATTCTTGATACCTTCCACAGAGCATCTCCATCAACTCTGTCGTGTGCCTTCTCCAAATTCGTAACGGCTACATACAAAACCAATATAAATATATATATATATATATATATATATATATATATATATATATATATATATATATATATATATATTTATATTTTTTTTTTGCTTTGTCGCTGTCTCCCGCGTTTGCGAGGTAGCGCAAGGAAACAGACGAAAGAAATGGCCCAACCCACTCTCATACACATGTATATACATACACGTCAACACACGCAAATATACATACCTACACAGCTTTCCATGGTTTACCCCAGACGCTTCACATACCCTAATTCAATCCACTGACAGCACGTCACCCCCGGTATACCATATCGATCCAATTCACTCTATTCCTTGCCCTCCTTTCACCCTCCTGCATGTTCAGGCCCCGATCACACAAAATCTTTTTCACTCCATCTTTCCACCTCCAATTTCGTCTCCCACTTCTCCTCGTTCCCTCCACCTCCGACACATATATCCTCTTGGTCAATCTTTCCTCACTCATTCTCTCCATGTGCCCAAACCATTTCAAAACACCCTCTTCTGCTCTCTCAACCACGCTCTTTTTATTTCCACACATCTCTCTTACCCTTACATTACTTATTCGATCTAAACACCTCACATCACATATCATTCTCAAACATCTCATTTCCAGCACATCCACCCTCCTGCGCAAAACTCTATCCATAGGCCACGCCTCGCAACCATACAACATTGTTGGAACCACTATTCCTTCAAACATACCCATTTTTGCTTTCCGAGATAATGTTCTCGACTTCCACACATTCTTCAAGGCTCCCAGGATTTTCACCCCCTCCCCCACCCGATGATCCACTTCCGCTTCCATGGTTCCATCCGCTCCCAAATCCACTCCCAGATATGTAAAACACTTCACTTTCTCCAGTTTTTCTCCATTCAAACTCACCTCCCAATTGACTTGACCCTCAACCCTACTGTACCTAATAACCTTGCTCTTATTCACATTTACTCTTAACTTTCTTCTTTCACACACTTTACCAAACTCAGTCACCAGCTTCTGCAGTTTCTCACATTAATCAGCCACCAGCGCTGTATCATCAGCGAACAACAACTGACTCACTTCCCAAGCTCTCTCATCCACAACAGACTTCATACTTGCCCCTCTTTCCAAAACACTTGCATTCACCTCCCTAACAACCCCATCCATAAACAAATTAAACAACCATGGAGACATCACGCACCCTTGCCGCAAACCTACATTTACTGAGAACCAATCACTTTCCTCTCTTCCTACACGTACACATGCCTTACATCCTCTATAAAAACTTTTCACTGCTTCTAACACCTTGCCTCCCACACCATATATTCTTAATACCTTCCACAGAGCATTTCTATCAACTCTGTCATATGCCTTCTCCAGATCCATAAATGCTACATACAAATCCATTTGCTTTTCTAAGTATTTCTCACATACATTCTTCAGAGCAAACACCTGATCCACACATCCTCTACCACTTCTGAAACCACACTGCTCTTCCCCAATCTGATGCTCTATACATGCCTTCACCCTGTCAATCAATACCCTCCCATATAATTTACCAGGAATACTCAACAAACTTTTACCTCTGAAATTTGAGCACTCACTCTTATACATATATATATATATATATATATATATATATATATATATATATATATATATATATATATATATATATATATATATATATATATATATATATATATATATATATATATATATATATATATATATATATATATATATATATATATATATATATATATATATATATATATATATATATATATATATATATATATATATATATATATATATATATATATATATATATATATATATATATATATATATATATATATATATATATATATATATATATATATATATATATATATATATATATATCTTTCTTCTTTTTCTTTCAAACTATTCGCCATTTCCCGCAGTAGCGAGGTAGCGTTAAGAACAGAGGACTGGGCCTTGAGGGAATACCCTCACCTGGCCCAATTCTCTGTTCCTTCTTTTGGAAAATTAAAAAAAAAACGAGAGGGGAGGATTTCCAGCCCCCCGCTCCCTCCCCTTTTAGTCGCCTTCTACGACACGCTGGGAATACGTGGGAAGTATTCTTTCTCCCCTATCCCCAGGGATAATATATATATATATATATATATATATATATATATATATATATATATATATATATATATATATATCCCTGGGTATAGGGGAGAAAGAATAGTTCCCACGCATTCCTCACGTGTCCTAGAAGGCGACTAAAGGGGACGGGAGCGGAGGGCCATAAACCCTCCCCTCCATGTATTTTGAATTTCTAAAAGGGGAAACAGAAGAAGGAGTCACGCGGGGAGTGCTCTTCCTCTTCGAAGGCTTATATTTGGGTGTCTAAATGTGTGTGGATGTAACCAAGATGAGGAAAAAGAATAGATAGGTAGTATGTTTGAGGAAAGGAACCTGGATGTTTTTGCTCTGAGTGAAATGAAGCTCAAGGGTAAAGGCGAAGAGTGGTTTGGGAATGTCTTGGGAGTAAAGTCACGGGTTAGTGAGAGGACAAGAGCAAGGGAAAGAGTAGCACTGCTCCTGAAACAGGAGTTGTGGGAATATGTGATACAGTGTAAGAAAGTAAATTCTAGATTGATATGGGTAAAACTAAAAGTTGATGGAGAGAGATGGGTGATCACTGGTGCATATGCACAAGGGCATGAGATGAAAGATCATGAGAGGCAAATGTTCTAGGAGCAGTTGAATGAGTTTGTTAGTGGTTTTGATGCACAAGACCGAGTTATAGTGATGGGTGATTTGAATGCAAAGATGAGTAATGTGGCAGTTGAGGGAATAATTGGTATACATGGGGTGTTCAGTGCTGTAAATGGAAATGGTGAAGAGCTTGTAGATTTATGTATTGAAAAAGGACTGTTGATTGGAAATACCTGGTTTAAAAAGCGAGATATACATAAGTATACGTATGTAAGCATGAGAGATGGCCAGAGAGCGTTATTGGATTACGTGTTAATTGATAGGCCCGCGAAAGAGAGACTTTTGGATGTTAATGTGCTGAGAGGTGCAACTGGAGCGATGTCTGATCATTATCTTGTGGAGGCGAAGATGAAGATTTGGAGGGGTTTTCAGAAAAAAAAAGAGAGAATATTGGGGTGAAGAGATTGGTGAGCGTAAGTGAGCTTGAGAAGGAGACATGTGTGAGGAAGTACTAGGAGAGACTGAGTACAGAATGGAAAAAGGTGAGAACAAAGAAGGTAAAGGGAGTGGGGGAGGAATGGGATGTATTTAGGGAAGCAATGATGGCTTGCGCAACAGATGCTTGTGGCATGAGAAGCGTGTGAGGTGGGTCGATTAGAAAGGGTACTGAGTGGTGGGATAAAGAAGTAAGATTATCAGTGAAAGAGAAGAGAGAGGCATTTGGATAATTTTTGCAGGGAAAAAATACAAATGAGTGGGAGATATATAAAAGGAACAGGCAAGAGGTCAAGAGAAAAGTGCAGGAGGTGAAAAAGAGGGGAAATGAGAGTTGGAGTGAGAGAACATCATTAAATTTTAGGGAAAATAAAAAGATCTTTTGGAAGGAGGTAAATAAAGTGCGTAAGACAAGGGAGCAAATGGGAACTTCAGTGAAGGGGGCTAATGGGGAGGTGATAACAAGTAGAGGTGATCTGAGAAGGAGATGCACTGAGTATTTTGAAGGTTTGTTGAATGTCTTTGATGATAGAGTGGCAGATATAGGTGTTTTTGTCGAGGTGGTGTGAAAAGTGAGAGGGTTAGGGAAAATGATTTGGTAAACAAAGAAGAGGTAGTAAAAGCTTTGCGTAAGATGAAAGCCGGCAAGGCAGCAGGTTTGGATGGTATTACAGTGCAAAATATTGAAAAAGGGGGTGACTGTATTGTTGACTGTTTGGTAAGGTTTTCTAATATATGTATGATTTATGGTGAGGTGCCTGAGGATTGGCGGAATGCTTGCATAGTGCCATTGTACAAAGGCAAAGGGGATAAGAGTGAGTGCTCAAATTACAGAAGTATAAATTCTTTGAGTATTCCTGGTAAAATATATGGGAGGGTATTGATTGAGAGGGTGAAGGCATGTACAGAGCATCAGATTGGGGAAGAGCATTGTGGTTTCAGAAGTGGTAGAGGATGTGTGGATCAAGTGTTTGCTTTGAAGAATGTATGTGAAAAATACTTAGAAAAGCAAATGGATTTGTATGTAGCATTTATGGATCTGGAGAAAGCATATGATAGAGTTGATAGAGATGCTCTGTGGAAGGTACTAAGAATATATGGTGTGGGAGACATGTTGTTAGAAGCAGTGAAAAGTTTTTATCGAGGATGTAAGGCATGTGTACGTGTAGGAAGAGAGGAAAGTGATTGGTTCTCAGTGAGTGTAGGTTTGCAACAGGGGTGTGTGATGTCTCCATAGTTGTTCAATTTGTTTATGGATGGGGTTGTTAGGGAGGTGAATGCAAGAGTTTTGAAAAGAGGGGCAAGTATGAAGTCTGTTGTGGATGAGAGAGCTTGGGAAGTGAGTCAGTTGTTGTTCGCTGATGATACAGCGCTGGTAGCTGATTCATGTGAGAAACTGCAGAAGCTGGTGACTGAGTTTGGTAAAGTGTGTGAAAGAAGATGGTTAAGAGTAAATGTGAATAAGAGCAAGATTATTAGGTACAGTAGGGTTGAGGGTCAAATCAATTGGGAGGTAAGTTTGAATGGAGAAAAACTGGAAGAAGTAAAATGTTTTAGATATCTGGGAGTGGATTTGGGAGCGGATGGAACCATGGAAGCGGAAGTGAATCATAGGGTGGGGAAGGGGGCGAATGTTCCAGGAGCGTTGAAAAATGTGTGGAAGTCAAGAGCATTATCGCGGAAAGCAAAAATGGGTATGTTTGAAGGAATAGTGGTTCCAACAATGTTATATGGTTGCGAGGCGTGGGCTATGGATAGAGTTGCGTAGAGGAGTTTGGATGTGCTGGATATGAGATGTTTGAGGACAATATGTGGTGTAAGGTGATTTGATTGAGTAAGTAATGATAGGGTAAGAGAGATGTGTGGTGATAAAAAGAGTGTGGTTGAGAGAGCAGAAGAGGGTGTTTTTGAAGTGGTTTGGTCACATGGAGAGAATGATTGAGGAAAGATTGAAAAAGAGGATATGTATGTCCAAGGTGGAGGGAACGAAGAGAAGTGAGAGACCAAATTCGAGGTGGAGAGATGGAGTGAAAAAGATTTTGAGTGATCGGGGTCTAAACATGCAGGAGGGTGAAAGGCGTGCAAGGAATAGAGTGAGTTCGAACGATGAGGTACACCGGGTCGACATGGTGTCAATGGATTGAACCAGGGCATGTGAAGCGTCTGGGGTAAACCAGAGAAAGTTCTTTGGGTCCTGGATGTGGAAAGGGAGCTCTTGGTTCGGTGCAATATTACATGAGAGCTAGAGACTCTGTGAACGAATGTGGCCTTTGTTGTCTTTTCCTAGCACTACTTCGAGCACATGAGGGGGAGGGGGTTGTTATATAATGTGTGGCGTGTTGGCGATGGGAATCAGTAAAGGCACACAGTATGAGTTATGCACATATGTATATATGTATATGTCTGTTGGTGTATATATATGTATACGTTTAGATGTATAGGTATGCATATGTGCGGTTATGGACGTGTATGTATATGCATGCGTACGTGGGTGGGATAGGCCATTGTTTTGTCTGTTTCCTTGCGCAACCTTGCTAACGCCGGAGAAAGCAACAAAGCAAAACATAGAAATGAATAAATAAATAAATATATATCACCATGATTCATGGTGAGGTGCCTGAGGATTGCCGGAATGCCTGCATAATGCCATTGTACAAATGCAAAGGGGATAAGAGTGACTGCTCAAATTACGGAGGTATAAGTTTGTTGAGTATTCCTGGTAAATTATATGGGAGGGTATTGATTGAGAGGGTGAAGGCATGTACAGAGCATCAGATTGGGGAAGAGCAGTGTGGTTTCAGAAGTGGTAGAGGATGTGTGGATCAGGTGTTTGCTTTGAAGAATGTATGTGAGAAATACTTAGAAAAACAAATGGATTTGTGTGTAGCATTTATGGATCTGGAGAAGGCGTATGAGAGAGTTGATAGAGATGCTCTGTGGAAGGTTTTAAGAATATATGGTGTGGGAGGCAAGTTGTTAGAAGCAGTGAAAAGTTTTTATCGAGGATGAAAGGCATGTGTACGTGTAGGAAGAGAGGAAAGTAATTGGTTCTCAGTGAATGTAGGTTTGCGGCAGGGGTGTGTGATGTCTCCGTGGTTGTTTAATTTGTTTATGGATTTGGTTGTTAGGGAGGTGAATGCAAGGGTTTTCGAAAGAAGGACAGGTATGCAGTCTGTTGTGGATGAGAGTGCTTGGGAAGTGAGTGAGTTGTTGTTCGCTGATAATACAGCGCTGGTGGCTGATTCATGTGAGATAATGCAGAAGCTAGTGACTGAGTTTGGTAAAGTGTGTGAAAGAAGAAAGTTAAGAGTAAATGTGAATAAGAGCAAGGTTTATGGGTACAGTTGGATTGAGGGTCAAGTCAACTGGGAGGTAAGCTTGAATGGAGAAAAACTGGGGGAAGTAAAGTGTTTTAGATATCTGGGAGTGGATTTGGGAGCGGATGGAACAATGGAAGCGGAAGTGAATCATAGGGTGAGGGAGGGGGAGAAAATTCTGGGAGCCTTGAAGAATGTTTGGAAGTCAGGAACATTATCTCGGAAAGCAAAAATTGGTATGTTTGAAGGAATAGTGATTCCAACAATGTTGTATGGTTGCGAGGTGTGGGCTATGGATAGAGTTGTGCGCAGGGGGGTGGATGTGCTGGAAATGAGATGTTTGAGGACAATATGTGGTGTGACATGGTTTGATCGAGTAAGTAATGTAAGGGTAAGAGAGATGTGTGGAAATAAAAAGAGTGTGGTTGAGAGAGCAGAAGAGGGTGTGTTGAAATGGTTTGGTCACATGGAGAGAAGGAGTGAGGAAAGATTGACCAAGAGGATATATGTGTCAGATGTGGAGGGAATGAGAAGTGGGAGACCAAAATGGAGGTAGAAAGATGGAGTGAAAAAAAATTTTGAGGGATAGGGGCATGAACATGCAGGAGGGTGAAAGGCGTGCAAGGAATAGAGTGAATTGGAACGATGTGGTATACCGGGGTCGACGTGCTGTCACTGTATTGAACCAGGGCATGTGAAGCGTCTGGGGTAAAGCATGGAAAGTTGTGTGGGGCCTGGATGTGGAAAGGGATCTGTGGTTTCGGTGCAGTATTACATGACAGCTAGAGACTGAGTGTGAACGAATCGGGCCTTTGGTGTCTTTTCCTAGCGCTACCTCGCACACATTGAGGGGGGAGGGGTTGTTATTCCATGTGTGGCGAGGTGGCGATGGGAACAAATAAAGGCAGACAGTAAGAATGATGTACAGTTGTATATATGTATATGTCTGTGTATGTATATGTATGTGTACATTGAGATGTATAGGTATGTATACTTGCGTGTGTGGAGGTGTATGTATATACATGTGTATTTGGGCGGGTTGGGCCATTCTTTCGTCCGTTTCCTTGCGCTACCTCGCTAACGCGGGAGACAGCGACAAAGCAAAAGAAATGAAAATAAAAAAATCTATATATACATATATATATTTAAATATACATATATATATATATATATATATATATATATATATATATATATATATATATATATATATATATATATATATATATATATATATATATATATATATATTTTTTTTTTTTTTTTTTTGCTTCGTCGCTGTCTCCCGGGTTTGCGAGGTAGCGCAAGGAATCAGACGAAAGAAATGGCCCAACCCACCACTATACACATGTATATACATACGTCCACACACGCAAATATTCATACCTACACAGCTTTCCATGGTTTACCCCAGACGCTTCACATGCCCTGATTCAATCCACTGACAGCACGTCAACCCCGGTATACCACATCGCTCCAATTCACTCTATTCCTTGCCCTCCTTTCACCCTCCTGCATGTTCAGGCCCCGATCACACAAAATCTTTTTCAACCCATCTTTCCACCTCCAATTTGGTCTCCCTCTTCTCCTCGTTCCCTCCACCTCCGACACATATATCCTCTTGGTCAATCTTTCCTCACTCATTCTCTCTATGTGCCCAAACCATTTCAAAACACCCACTTCTGCTCTCTCAACCACGCTCTTTTTATTTCCACATATCTCTCTTACCCTTACATTACTTACTCGATCAAACCACCTCACACCACACATTGTCCTCAAACATCTCATTTCTAGCACATCCCTCCTCCTGCGCACCACTCTATCCATAGCCCACGCCTCGCAACCATACAACATTGTTGGAACCACTATTCCTTCAAACATAGCCATTTTTGCTTTCCGAGATAATGTTCTCGACTTCCACACATTCTTCAAGGCTCCCAGAATTTTCGCCCCCTCCCCCATCCTATGATCCACTTCCGCTTCCATGGTTCCATCCGCTGCCAGATCCACTCCCAGATATCTAAAACACTTCACTTCCTCCAGTTTTTCTCCATTCAAACTCACCTCCCAATTGACTTGACCCTCAACCCTACTGTACCTAATAACCTTGCTCTTATTCACATTTACTCTTAACTTTCTTCTTTCACACACTTTACCAAACTCAGTCACCATATACATATATATATATATATATATATATATATATATATATATATATATATATATATATATATATATATATATATATATATATATATATATATATATATATGTATATATATCGCTACCTCGCAAACGCCGGAGACAGCGACAAAGCAAAAAGAAAAAAAAAGAAAAAAAAAAATATATATATATATATATATATATATATATATATATATATATATATATATATATATATATATATATATATTCTTTTTTTCCTCTTGCTTTGTCGCTGTCTTCCGCGTTTGCGAGGTAGCGCAGGGTAACAGACGAAAGAAATGGCCCAACCCACCCCAGTACACATGTATAAACATACGTCCACACACGCACATATACATACCTACAAAGCTTTCCATGGTTTACCCCAGACGCTTCACCTGCCGTGATTCAATCCACTGACAGCACGTCAACCCCGGTATACCACATCGATCCAATTCACTCTATTCCTTGCCCTCCTTTCACCCTCCTGCATGTTCAGGCTCCGGTCACACAAAATCTTTTTCACTCCATCTTTCCACCTCCAATTTGGTCTCCACTTCTTCTCGTTCCCTCCACCTCCGACACATATATCCTCTTGGTCAATCTTTCCTCTCTCATTCTCTCCATGTGCCCAAACCATTTCAAAACACCCTCTTCTGATCTCTCAAGCAAGCTCTTTTTATTTCCACACATCTCTCTTACCCTTACGTTACTTACTCGATCAAACCACCTCACACCACACATTGCCCTCAAACATCCCATTTCCAGCACATCCATCCTCCTGCGCACAACTCTATCCATAGCCTACGCCTCGCAACCATACAACATTGTTGGAACCACTATTACTTCAAACATACCCATTTTTGCTTTCCGAGATAATGTTCTCGACTTTCACACATTCTTCAAGGCTCCCAGAATTTTCGTCCCCTCCCCCACCCTATGATCCACTTCCGCTTCCATGGTTCCATCCGCTGCCAGATCCACTCCCAGATATCTAAAACAATTTACCTACTCCAGTTTTTCTCCATTCAAACTTACCTCTCAATTGACTTGACCCTCAACCCTACTGTACCTAATAACCTTGCTCTTATTCATATTTACTCTTAACTTTCTTCTTTCACACACTTTATCAAACTCAGTCACCAGCTTCTGCAGTTTCTCACATGAATCAGCCACCAGCGCTGTATCATCAGCGAACAGCAACTGACTCACTTCCAAAGCTCTCTCATCCCCAGCAGACTTCATACTTGCCCCTCTTTCCAAAACTCTTGCATTCACCTCCCTAACAACCCCATCCATAAACAAATTAAACAACCATGGAGACATCACACACCCCTGCGGCAAACCTATATTCACTGAGAACCAATATATATATGGGAGCGGGGGGCCAGAAATCCTCCCTTCCTTGTATTTTTAACTTTCTAAAATGTGAAACAGAAGAAGGAGTCACGCGGGGAGTGCTCATCCTCCTCGAAGGTTCAGACTAGGGTGTCTAAATGTGTGTGGTTGTAACCAAGATGTGAAAAAAGGAGAGATAGCTAGTATGTTTGAGGAAAGGAAAATGGATGTTTTGGCTCTGAGTGAAACGAAGCTAAAGGATAAAAGGGAAGAGTGGTTTGGGAATGTCTTGGGAGTAAAGTCAGGGGTTAGTGAGAGGACAAGAGCAAGGGAAGGAGTAGCAGTACTCCTGAAACATGAGTTGCGGGAGTATTTGATATAATGTAAGAAAGTAAATTCTCGATTAATATGGGTAAAACTGAAAGTTGATGGAGAGAGATGGGTGATTATTAGTGCATATGCACCTGGGCATGAGAAGAAAGATCATGAGAGGCAAGTGTTTTGGGAACAGCTAAATGAGTGTGTTAGTGGTTTTGATGCACTAGACCGGGTTATTGTGATGGGTGATTTGAATGCAAAGGTGAGTAATGTGGCAGTTGAGGGGATAATAGGTATACATGTGGTGTTCAGTGTTGTAAATGGAAATGGCGAAGAGCTTGTAGATTTATGTGCTGAAAAAGGACTGATGATTGGGAATACCTGGTTTGAAAAGCGAGATATACATAAGTATACGTATGTAAGTAGAAGAGATGGCAAGTGAGCGTTTTTGGATTACGTGTTAATTGACAGGCGCACGAAAAAGAGACTTTTGGATGTTAATGCGGTGAGAGGTGCAACTGGAGGGATGTCTGATCATTATCTTGTGGAGGCTAAGGTGAAGATTTGCATGGGTTATCAGAAAAGAAGAGTGAATGTTGGAGTGAAGAGGGTGGTGAGAGTAAGTGAGCTTGGGAAGGAGACTTGTGTGAGGAAGTAACAGGAGAGACTGAGTACAGAATGGAAAAAGGTGAGAACAATGGAAGTAAGGGGAGTTGGGGAGGAATGGGATGTATTTAGGGAATCAGTGATGGATTGCGGAAAAGATGCTTGTGGCATGAGAAGAGTGGGAGGTGGGTTGATTAGAAAGGGTAGTGAGTTGTGGGATGAAGAAGTAAGATTATTAGTGAAAGAGAAGAGAGAGGCATTTGGACGATTTTGGCAGGGAAAAAATGCAATTGAATGGGAGATGTATAAAAGAAAGAGACAGGAGGTCAAGAGAAAGGTGCAAGAGGTGAAAAAGAGGGCAAAGGAGAGTTGGAGTGAGAGACTATCATTAAATTCTAGGGAGAATAAAAAGATGTTGTTGAAGGAGGTAAATAAAGTGCGTAAGATAAGGGAGCAAATGGGAACTTCAGTGAAGGGCGCAAATGGGGAGGTGACAACAAGTAGTAGTGATGTGAGAAGGAGATGGAATGAGTATTTTGAAGGTTTGTTGAATGTGTTTGATGATAGAGTGGCAGCTATAGGGTGTTTTGGTCGAGGTGGTGTGCAAAGTGCGAGTGTTAGGGAAAATGATTTGGTAAACAGAGAAGATGTAGTAAAAGCTTTGCGGAAGATGAAAGCCGGCAAGGCAGCAGGTTTGGATGGTATTGCAGTGGAATTTATTAAAAAAGGGGGTGACTGTATTGTTGACTGGTTGGTAGGGTTATTTAATGTATTTATGACTTTTAGTGAGGTGCCTGGGGATTGGCGGAATGCATGCATAGTGTCATTGTACAAAGGCAAAGGGGATAAGAGTGTGTGCTCAAATTACAGAGGTATAAGTATTCCTGGCAAATTATATGGGAGGGCATTGATTGAGAGTGTGAAGGCATGTACAGAGCATCAGATTGGGGAAGAGCAGTGTGGTTTCAGAAGTGGTAGAGGATGTGTGGATCAGGTGTTTGCTTTGAAGTATGTATGTGAGAAATACTTAGAAAAGCAAATGGATTTGTTTGTAGCATTTATGGATCTGTTGAAGGCATATGATAGAGTTGATAGAGATGCTCTGTGGAAGGTATTAAGAATATATGGTGTGGGAGGCAAGTTGTTAGAAGCAGTGAAAACTTTTTTATCGAGGATGTAAGGCATATGTAAGTGTATGAAGAGAGGAAAGTGATTGGTTCTCAGTGAATGTAGGTTTGCGGCAGGGGTGTGTGATGTCTCCATGGTTGTTTAATTTGTTTATGGATGGGGTTGTTAGGGAGGTGAATGCAAGAGTTTTGGAAAGCGGGGCAAGTATGAAATCTGTTGTGGATGAGAGAGCTTGGGAAGTGAGTCAGTTGTTGTTCACTGATGATACAGCGCTGGTGGCTGATTCATGTGAGAAACTGCAGAAGCTGGTGACTGAGTTTGGTAAAGTGTGTGAAAGAAGAAAGTTAAGAGTAAATGTGAATAAGAGCAAGGTTATTAGGTACGGTAGGGTTGAGGGTCAAGTCAATTGGGAGGTAAGTTTGAATGGAGAAAAACTGGAGGAAGTAAAGTGTTTTAGATATCTGGGAGTGGATCTAGCAGCGGATGGAACCATGGAAGCGGAAGTGAATCATAGGGTGGGGGAGTGGGCGAAAATCCTCTGAGCCTTGAAGAATGTGTGGAAGTCCAGAACATTATTTCGGAAAGCAAAAATGGTTATGTTTGAAGGAATAGTGGTTCCAACAATGTTGTATGGTTGCGAGGCGTGGGCTATGGATAGAGTTGTGCGCAGTAAGGTGGATGTGCTAGAAATAAGATGTTTGAGGACAACGTGTGGTGTGAGGTGGTTGGTCGAGTAAGTAATGTAAGGGTAAGAGAGATGTGTGGAAATAAAAAGAGCGTGGTTGAGAGATCAGAAGAAGGTGTTTTGAAATGGTTTGTGCACATGGAGAGAATGAGTGAGGAAAGATTGACCAAGAGGATACATGTGTCGGAGGTGGAGGGAACGAGGAGAAGTGGGAGACCAAATTGGAGGTGGAAAGATGGAGTGAAAAAGATTTTGTGTGATCGGGACCTGAACATGCAGGAGGGTGACAGGAGGGTAAGGAATAGAGTGAATTGGATCGATGTGGTATACCGGGGTTGACGTGCTGTCAGTGGATT
>NC_092227.1:23959861-23977361 GCF_036320965.1 Panulirus ornatus
CCCTCTTCTCCTCGTTCCCTCCACCTCCGACACATATATCCTCTTGGTCAATCTTTCCTCACTCATTATCTCCATGTGACCAAACCATTTCAAAACACCCTCTTCTGCTCTCTCAACCACGCTCTTTTTATTTCCACACATCTCTCTTACCCTTACGTTAATTACTCGATCAAACCACCTCACACCACACATTGTCCTCAAACATCTCATTTCCGGCACATCCATCCTTCTGCGCACAACTCTATCCATAGTCCACGGCTCGCAACCATACAACATTGTTGGAACCACTATTCCTTCAAACATACCCATTTTTGCTTTCAGAGATAATGTTCTCGACTTCCACACATTCTTCAAGGCTCCCAGAATTTTCGCCCCCTCCCCCACCCTATGATCCACTTCCGCTTCCATGGTTCCATCCGCTGCCAGATCCACTCCCAGATATCTAAAACACTTCACTTCCTCCAGTTTTTCTCCATTCAAACTCACCTCCCAATTGAATTGACCCTCAACCCTACTGTACCTAATAACCTTGCTCTTATTCACATTTACTCTTAACTTTCTTCTTTCACACACTTTACCAAACTCAGTCACCAGCTTCTGCAGTTTCTCACATGAATCAGCCACCAGCGCTGTATCATCAGGGAACAACAACTGACTCACTTCCCAAGCTCTCTCATCCCCAACAGACTTCATACTTTCCCCTCTTTCCAAAACTCTTGCATTCACCTCCCTAACAACCCCATCCATAAACAAATTAAACAACCTTGGAGACATCACACACCCCTGCCGCAAACCTACATTCGCTGAGAACCAATCACTTTCCTCTCTTCCTACACGTACACATGCCTTACATCCTCGATAAAAACTTTTCACTGCTTCTAACAACTTGCCTCCCACACCATATATTCTTAATACCTTCCACAGAGCATCTCTATCAACTCTATCATATGCCTTCTCCAGATCCATAAATGCTACATACAAATCCATTTGCTTTTCTAAGTATTTCTCACATACATTCTTCAAAGCAAACAAACACCTGATCCACACATCCTCTACCACTTCTGAAACCACACTGCTCTTCCCCAATCTGATGCTCTGTACATGCCTTCACCCTCTCAATCAATACCCTCCCATATAATTTGCCAGACTTGGACAAGTATGATCATGTTTGCAGCCAAGAATCACATGTGATTTTATTTAACACTTCCAGACTTCTTCACTACAAGTATAGTCAAGATCTCTTCTGGACCATCTCGGCAGCAGAACCGCTTGGTGTGGGCATTATTGACTGCAATAATCAAAATTTCTTCCCAGAGAAAATGTGTTGACCTGGCTTGAACCGCGGGTCTTGTACACATCAACCAACGCGGGAAGCAAAGGTGAATGTAGCAAACACACTCATCACACTTCCAGGATCCACAACGAACTTCTAACAGTCATTCACCATCCGATGATGGTGTACAAGGAAGTTCGTTATATCACCTGGATCGTGGTTTACGATGTACGTTCCCGTCTGTAATGTCTCAGAACCTGCATCTACATTCCTACCAAGACATACACATCATCTACAGAAAGTGAACTGACGTGAGTCAGAGGATCATCTCGTCCCCATCACATCATTCAGAGCGATACCAGTTTGCATCAGCCTTCGCTCCTGCCTGCAGTAGCATGCTTTCTGACATGTTTCATGAGCTAGTCTTCGCCAACGGAACTACCTTAGCCCACCAGTGATGCTACTACGTTTGTGATTCAAGAACCATTGCAACACAAACCTCGCCAGGTGGTAGAGTGTCCCGTAGTGTATCGAGACAGACTTCCCCAGAACTTTTTTAAAGGGGAAGTAAATGTTTATAGTTGTGTTACTGGAGTGTTTTCATACATGGTGCTTTGACAAGAAAATAGTGAAATTGGAAAAAATGTAGCTTAGACATTGAAGCTTATTGATACAGTGGTTAAATTGATGAGAACTACTATTGACGTTTGTGTAAATAAATTAAACATTTCCTTTCCATAGCCAGAGGTTGAACCATTATGTGACATTCATTTTTTCATTTCATTTCAAACTAGAAGTTTCCGTTTTCTAAATTGTTTCTTACATTTTTCACATGTATATATATGTATGTGTGTGTGTGTGTGTGTATATGTGCGTGTGTGTGTGTATGTGTGTGTATGTGTATATATATATGTATATTATCCCTGGGGATAGGGGTGAAAGAATACTTCCCACGCATTCCTCGCGTGTCGTAGAAAGCGACTAGAGGGGACGGGAGCGGGGGGCCAGAAATCCTCCCCTCCTTGTATTTTTTTAACTTTCTAAAATGGGAGTATATATATACATATATATATATATATATATATATATATATATATATATATATATATATATATATATATATATATATATATATATATATATATATATATATATATATATATATATATATATATATATATATATTATCCCTGGGGATAGGGGAGAAAGAACACTTCCCACGTATTCCCTGCGTGTCGTAGAAGGCGACTAAAAGGGAAGGGAGCGGGGGGCTAGAAATCCTCCCCTCTCATTTTTTTTTTTTTTTCTCCAAAAGAAAGAACAGAGAAGGGGGTCACTTAAGAACATTCCCTCAAAGGCCCAGTCCTCTGTTCTTAACGCTACCTCGCTAATGCGGGAAATGGCGAATAGTATGAAAAAAAAAATATATATATATATATCTTACGCTTCTTTCTTCCATGGTGGACAAATCCTAGGCTTTTCGCCTTTCCCATGACTCACATTTCTTGATTTGGTTACTATTTTTGTTGCTGTCCCCTATTATTTATCGATGCAGCTTTTGTTGTGGTGAACAAAGTTTAAGAAAAATATTCAAGTTTTGGCCTGCTGAATATCTCCTGGGGATAGGGGATTAAGAATACTTCCCACGTATTCCCTGCGTGTTGTAGAAGGCGACTAAAAAGGGAGGGAGCGGAGGGCTGGAAATCCTCCCCTCTCGTTTTTTTTTTTTTTTTTCCAAAAGAAGGAACAGAGGGGGCCAGGTGAGGTTATTCTAAAAAAAGGCCCAGTCCTCTGTTCTTAACGCTACCTCGCTAACGCGGGAAATGGCGATTAGTTTAAAAAAAAAGAAAGAAAGAATATATATATATATATATATATATATATATATATATATATATATATATATATATATATATATATATATATATATATATATATATACATATATATATATATTTTTTTTTTTCAGACTATGAAGTCTGTTGGGGATGAGAGAGCTTGGGAAGTGAGTCAGTTGTTTTTCGCTGATGATACAGCGCTGGTGGCTGATTCATGTGAGAAACTGCAGAAGCTGGTGACTGAGTTTGGTAAAGCGTGTGAAAGAAGAAAGTTAAGAGTAAATGTGAATAAGAGCAAGGTTATTGGGTACAGTAGGGTTGAGGGTCAAGTCAATTGGGAGGTAAGTTTGAATGGAGAAAAACTGGAGGAAGTAAAGTGTTTTAGATATCTGGGAGTGGATCTGGCAGCGGATGGAACCATGGAAGCTGAAGTGGATCATAGGGTGGGGGAGGGGGCGAAAATCCTGGGAGCCTTGAAGAATGTTTGGAAGTCGAGAACATTATCTCGGAAAGCAAAAATGGGTATGTTTGAAGGAATAGTTGTTCCAACAATGTTGTATGGTTGCGAGGCGTGGGCTATGGATAGAGTTGTGCGCAGGAGGATGAATGTGCTGGAAATGAGATGTTTGAGGACAATGTGTGGTGTGAGGTGGTTTGATCGAGTAAGTAACGTAAGGGTAAGAGAGATGTGTGTAAATAAAAAGAGCGTGGTTGAGAGAGCAGAAGAGGGTGTTTTGAAATGGTTTGGGCACATGGAGAGAATGAGTGAGGAAAGATTGACCAAGAGGATATATGTGTCGGAGGTGGAGGGAACGAGGAGAAGTGGGAGACCAAATTGGAGGTGGAAAGATTGAGTGAAAAAGATTTTGTGTGATCGGGGCCTGAACATGTAGGAGGGTGAAAGGAGGGCAAGGAATAGAGTGAATTGGATCGATGTGGTATACCGGGGTTGACGTGCTGTCATTGGATTGAATCAAGGCATGTGAAGCGTCTGGGGTAAACCATGGAAAGCTGTGTAGGTATGTATATTTGCGTGTGTGGACGCATGCATATACATGTGTATGAGGGTGGGTTGGGCCATTTCTTTCGTCTGTTTCCTTGCGCTACCTCGCAAACGCGGGAGACAGCGGCCAAAAAAAAAAAAAAAAAAAATATATATATATATATATATATATATATATATATATATATATATATATATATATATATATATGTATGTATATATATATATATATATATATATATATATATATATATATATGTATGTATATATATATATATATATATATATATATATATGTATATATATATATATATATATATATATATATATATATATATATATATATATATATATATATATATATATATATATATATATATATATATATATATATATATATATATATATTCCCCATTTTAGAAAGTTAATACAAGGAGGGAAGGATTTCTGGCCCCCCGCTCCCGTCCCCTCTAGTCGCTTTCTACGACACGCGAGGAATACGTGGGAAGTATTCTTTCACCCCTATCCCCAGGGATAATATACATATATATATACATATACACATACACACACATACACATACATACGCATATATACACACACACACATACATATATATACATATGAAAAATGTAAGAAACAATTTAGAAAACTGAAACTTCTAGCTTGAAATGAATGAAAAAATGAATGTCACATAGTGGTTCAACCTCTGGCTATGGAAAAAGGAAATGTATAATTTATTTACACAAACGTCAATAGCAGTTCTCGTCAATTTAACCACTGTATCAATAAGCTTCAATGTCTAAGCTACATTTTTCTCCAATTTCACTATTTTCTTGTCAAAACACCATGTATGAAAACTATCACTCCAGTAACACAACTATGAACATATACTTCCACTTTAAAAAAAAGTTCTGGGGAAGTCTGTCTCGATGCACTGCGGGAAACTCTACCACCTGGCGAGGTTTGTGTTGCAATGGTTTCCGATTCACAAACGTAGTAGCATCACTGGTGGGCCAAGGTAGTTCCGTTTGCGAAGAGGCGCTTTATATGATGTCTTGACACACGATGATCTGTTTCCTTGCGCTACCTCGCAAACGCGGGAGACAGCGACAAAGTATAATAAAAAAAAAATAAAATATATATATATATATATATATATATATATATATATATATATTTTTTTGCTTTGTCGCTGTCTCCCGCGTTTGCGAGGTATATATATATATATATATATATATATATATATATGGGGTTGTTAGGGAGGTAAATGCAAGAGTTTTGAAAGAGGGGCAAGTATGAAGTCTGTTGGGGATGAGAGAGCTTGGGAAGTGAGTCAGTTGTTGTTCGCTGATGATACAGCGCTGGTGGCTGATTCATGTGAGAAACTGCAGAAGCTGGTGACTGAGTTTGGAAAAGTGTGTGAAAGAAGAAAGTTAAGAGTAAATGTGAATAAGAGCAAGGTTATTAGGTACAGTAGGGTTGAGGGTCAAGTCAATTGGGAGGTGAGTGTGAATGGAGAAAAACTGGAGGAAGTGAAGTGTTTTAGATATCTGGGAGTGGATCTGGCAGCGGATGGAACCATGGAAGCGGAAGTGGATCATAGGGTGGGGGAGGGGGTGAAAATCCTGGGGGCCTTGAAGAATGTGTGGAAGTCGAGAACATTATCTCGGAAAGCAAAAATGGGTATGTTTGAAGGAATAGTGGTTCCAACAATGTTGTATGGTTGCGAGGCGTGGGCTATGGATAGAGTTGTGCGCAGGAGGATGGATGTGCTGGAAATGAGATGTTTGAGGACAATGTGTGGTGTGAGGTGGTTTGATCGAGTGAGTAACGTAAGGGTAAGAGAGATGTGTGGAAATAAAAAGAGCGTGGTTGAGAGAGCAGAAGAGGGTGTTTTGAAGTGGTTTGGGCACATGGAGAGGATGAGTGAGGAAAGATTGACCAAGAGGATATATGTGTCGGAGGTGGAGGGAACGAGGAGAAGAGGGAGACCAAATTGGAGGTGGAAAGACGGAGTGAAAAAGATTTTGTGTGATCGGGGCCTGAACATGCAGGAGGGTGAAAGAAGGGCAAGGAATAGAGTGAATTGGAGCGATGTGGTATACCGGGGTTGACGTGCTGTCAGTGGATTGAAGCAAGGCATGTGAAGCGTCTGGGGTAAACCATGGAAAGCTGTGTAGGTATGTATATTTGCGTGTGTGGACGTATGTATATATATATATATATATATATATATATATATATATATGTGTATGGGGGGGGTTGGGCCATTTCTTTCGTCTGTTTCCTTGCGCTACCTCGCAAACGCGGGAGACAGCGAAAAAGTATAATAATATAATAATAATATATATATATATATATATATATATATATATATATATATATATATATAGGTATATATATATATATATATATATATATATATATATATATATATATATATATATATATATATATATATATATATATATATATATATATATATATACATATATACATATATACATATATACATATATACATATATGTATATACATACATATATACATATATACATACATATATATATTTTTTTTTTATTATACTTTGTCGCTGTCTCCCGCGTTTGCGAGGTAGCGCAAGGAAACACACGAAAGAAATGGCCCAACCCCCCCCCCATACACATGTATATACATACGTCCACACCCGTAAATATACACCCCTACACAGCTTTCCATGGTTTACCCCAGACGCTTCACATGCCTTGATTCAATCCACTGACAGCACGTCAACCCCGGTATACCACATCGCTCCAATTCACTCTATTCCTTGCCCTCCTTTCACCCTCCTGCATGCTCAGGCCCCGATCACACAAAATCTTTTTCACTCCATCTTTCCACCTCCAATTTGGTCTCCCTCTTCTCCTCGTTCCCTCCACCTCCGACACATATATCCTCTTGGTCAATCTTTCCTCACTCATTCTCTCCATGTGCCCAAACCACTTCAAAACACCCTCTTCTGCTCTCTCAACCACGCTCTTTTTATTTCCACACATCTCTCTTTCCCTTACGTTACTCACTCGATCAAACCACCTCACACCACACATTGTCCTCAAACATCTCATTTCCAGCACATCCATCCTCCTGCATACAACTCTATCCATAGCGCACGCCTCGCAACCATACAACATTGTTGGAACCACTATTCCTTCAAACATACCCATTTTTGCTTTCCGAGATAATGTTCTCGACTTCCACACATTCTTCAAGGCCCCCAGAATATATATATATATATATATATATATATATATATATATATATATATATATATATATATATATATATATATATTTATATATATATATATATATATATATATATATATATATATATATATATATATATATATATATATATATATATATATATATATATATATATATATATATATATATATATATATATATATATATATATACATATACATATATATATATATATATATATATATATATATATATATATATATATATATATATATATATATATATATATATATATATATATATATATATATATATATATACATATATATATATATTATATACATATATATTATATATACATATATATATATATATATATATATATATATATATATATATATATATATATATATATATATATATATATATATATATATATACATATATATAGATATATATATATATATATATATATATATATATATATATATATATATATATATATATATATATATATATATATATATATATATATATATATATATATATATATATATATATATATATATATATATATATATTAACTTTCTAAAATGGGAAACAGAAGAAGGAGTCACGCGGGGAGTGATCATCCTCCTCGAAGGCTCAGAGTGGGGTGCCTAAATGTGTGTGGATGTAACCAAGATGTGAAAAAAGGAGAGATAGGTAGTATGTTTGAGGAAAGGAACCTGGATGTTTTGGCTCTGAGTGAAACGAAGCTCAAGGGTAAAGGGGAAGAGTGGTTTGGAAATGTCTGGGGAGTGAAGTCAGGGGTTAGTGAGAGGACAAGAGCAAGGGAAGGAGTAGCAATACTCCTGAAACAGGAGTTGTGGGAGTATGTGATAGAATGTAAGAAAGTAAATTCTCGATTAATATGGGTAAAATTGAAAGTTGATGGAGAGAGGTGGGTGATTATTTGTGCATATGCACCTGGGCATGAGAAGAAAGATCATGAGAGGCAAGTGTTTTGGGAGCAGCTAAATGAGTGTGTTAGCGGTTTTGATGCACGAGACCGGGTTATAGTGATGGGTGATTTGAATGCAAAGGTGAGTAATGTGGCAGTTGAGGGAATAATTGGTATGCATGGGGTGTTCAGTGTTGTAAATGGAAATGGTGAAGAGCTTGTAGATTTATGTGCTGAAAAAGGACTGATGATTGGGAATACCTGGTTTAAAAAGCGAGATATACATAAGTATACTTATGTAAGTAGGAGAGATGGCCAGAGAGCGTTATTGGATTACGTGTTAATTGACAGGCGTGCGAAAGAGAGACTTTTGGATGTTAATGTGCTGAGAGGTGCAACTGGAGGGATGTCTGATCATTATCTTGTGGAGGCTAAGGTGAAGATTAGTATGGGTTTTCAGAAAAGAGGAGTGAATGTTGGGGTGAAGAAGGTGGTGAGAGTAAGTGAGCTTGGGAAGGAGACCTGTGTGGGGAAGTACCAGGAGAGACTGTGTACAGAATGGAAAAAGGTGAGAACAATGGAAGTAAGGGGAGTCGGGGAGGAATGGGATGTATTTAGGGAATCAGTGATGGATTGCGCAAAAGATGCTTGTGGCATGAGAAGAGTGGGAGGTGGGCTGTTTAGAAAGGGTAGTGTGTGGTGGGATGAAGAAGTAAGAGTATTAGTGAAAGAGAAGAGAGAGGCATTTGGACGATTTTTGCAGGGAAAAAATGCAATTGAGTGGGAGAAGTATAAAAGAAAGAGACAGGAGGTCAAGAGAAAGGTGCAAGAGGTGAAAAAAAGGGCAAATGAGAGTTGGGGTGAGAGACTATCAGTAAATTTTAGGGAGAATAAAAAGATGTTCTGGAAGGAGGTAAATAGGGTGCGTAAGACAAGGGAGCAAATGGGAACTTCAGTGAAGGGCGTAAATGGGGAGGTGATAACAAGTAGCGGTGATGTGAGAAGGAGATGGAATGAGTATTTTGAAGGTTTGTTGAATGTGTCTGATGACAGAGTGGCAGATATAGGGTGTTTTGGTCGAGGTGGTGTGCAAAGTGAGAGAGTTAGGGAAAATGATTTGGTAAACAGAGAAGAGGTAGTAAAAGCTTTGCGGAAGATGAAAGCCGGCAAGGCAGCAGGTTTGGATGGTATTGCAGTGGAATTTATTAAGAAAGGGGGTGACTGTATTGTTGACTGGTTGGTAAGGTTATTTAATGTATGTATGACTCATGGTGAGGTGCCTGAGGATTGGCGGAATGCGTGCATAGTGCCATTGTACAAAGGCAAAGGGGATAAGAGTGAGTGCTCAAATTACAGAGGTATAAGTTTGTTGAGTATTCCTGGTAAATTATATGGGAGGGTATTGACTGAGAGGGTGAAGGCATGTACAGAGCATCAGATTGGGGAAGAGCAGTGCGGTTTCAGAAGTGGTAGAGGATGTGTGGATCAGGTGTTTGCTTTGAAGAATGTATGTGAGAAATACTTAGAAAAGCAAATGGATTTGTATGTAGCATTTATGGATCTGGAGAAGGCATATGATAGAGTTGATAGAGATGCTCTGTGGAAGGTATTAAGAATATATGGTGTGGGAGGCAAGTTGTTAGAAGCAGTGAAAAGTTTTTATCGAGGATGTAAGGCATGTGTACGTGTAGGAAGAGAGGAAAGTGATTGGTTCTCAGTGAATGTAGGTTTGCGGCAGGGGTGTGTGATGTCTCCATGGTTGTTTAATTTGTTTATGGATGGGGTTGTAAAGGAGGTAAATGCAAGAGTCCTGGAAAGAGGGGCAAGTATGAAGTCTGTTGGGGATGAGAGAGCTTGGGAAGTGAGTCAATTGTTGTTCGCTGATGATACAGCGCTGGTGGCGGATTCATGTGAGAAACTGCAGAAGCTGGTGACTGAGTTTGGTAAAGTGTGTGGAAGAAGAAAGTTGAGAGTAAATGTGAATAAGAGCAAGGTTATTAGGTACAGTAGGGGTGAGGGTCAAGTCAATTGGGAGGTGAGTTTGAATGGAGAAAAACTGGAGGAAGTGAAGTGTTTTAGATATCTGGGAGTGGATCTGTCAGCGGATGGAACCATGGAAGCGGAAGTGGATCATAGGGTGGGGGAGGGGGCGAAAATTTTGGGAGCCTTGAAAAATGTGTGGAAGTCGAGAACATTATCTCGGAAAGCAAAAATGGGTATGTTTGAGGGAATAGTGGTTCCAACAATGCTGTATGGTTGCGAGGCGTGGGCTATGGATAGAGATGTGCGCAGGAGGATGGATGTGCTGGAAATGAGATGTTTGAGGACAATGTGTGGTGTGAGGTGGTTTGAGCGAGTAAGTAACGTAAGGGTAAGAGAGATGTGTGGAAATAAAAAGAGCGTGGTTGAGAGAGCAGAAGAGGGTGTTTTGAAATGGTTTGGGCACATGGAGAGAATGAGTGAGGAGAGATTGACCAAGAGGATATATGTGTCGGAGGTGGAGGGAACGAGGAGAAGAGGGAGACCAAATTGGAGGTGGAAAGATGGAGTGAAAAAGATTTTGTGTGATCGGGGCCTGAACATGCAGGAGGGTGAAAGGAGGGCAAGAAATAGAGTGAATTGGAGTCATGTGGTATACAGGGGTTGACGTGCTGTCAGTGGATTGAAGCAAGGCATGTGAAGCGTCTGGGGTAAACCATGGAAAGCTGTGTAGGTATGTATATTTGCGTGTGTGGACGTGTGTATGTACATGTGTATGGGGGGGGGGGCGTTGGGCCATTTCTTTCGTCTGTTTCCTTGCGCTACCTCGCAAACGCGGGAGACAGCGACAAAGTATAAAAAAAAAAAAATATATATATAAATATATATATATATATATATATATATATATATATATATATATATATATATATATATATATATATATATATATATATATATATATATATATATATATATATATATATATATACATATATATATATATATATATATATATATATATATATATATATATATATATATATATATATATATATATATATATATATATATATATATATATATATATATATATATATATATATATATATATATATATATATATATATATATATATATATATATATATATATATACACGTATATATATATATATATATATATATATATATATATATATATATATATATATATATATATATATATATATATATATATATATATTCTTTCTTTTTCTTTCATATTATTCGCTATTTCCTGCGTTAGTGAGGCAGCGTTAAGAACAGAGGACTGGGACTTTGAGGAAATATCCTCACTTGGCCCACTTCTATGTTCCTTCTTTTGAAAAAAGAAAAGAAAACGAGAGGGAAGAAGATATAGAATGCAGATACAAACGAATACAAGAATGCTGTGTTTGCATTATCCATGGTAGTAGTACTTGATAGAGATTATTATTTGTTAATTGCTGATGTTTATGTGAGATTTACATGCGGCCTATAGCCATGGTTTAAGTAAAACCTCTTAATTTAGATATTTATATCCTAACTATCGCAATAGACTGCGAAGAATACTTGACTATCTCACTTCCCTGTAGGCTAAAAAAAAAAACCAATAACCTTGTTACATTTAATGTCGATAGAATGACATGGGTACAGCTAACATGACAATTAGATGTGCGTAAGCATTCTGTAACTGGAATCTTAATATCTAACTGGTTGTAACCCTACAAATACAATCATATATTATGAATGGGGTCGCGGACGTTTACTTGATATTGAATATCTGAGGCTACTCAGATTATCAGAGATGACGTGGCATTCCTCCTAAGACATCTGCTGAGATATATAAGGCTGCCAACAGTAGCAGAAATATTGTGGCCTGCCTCGTAACACAAATGCTAATAGTAACCAAACTTCCTAATTCTCATTTGCAAGGGAACTTTTGTTCTCTGGTGCTGAGAGTTCACTTGAGTGTCTAACTCATGGTCATAGCTGGATTTTTAGTAGCTGGACTGCAGCCGGGTCTCTGAGAGTGAGTGTGTCTCTGGTCACGCAATGGACCCTCGTCCTCCGCGTTAGGCCCGTCCGTGCTCGTGTTTCCGACAACAGCGTTGAGTCAATCAGGCCAAAAGCACGTCTTCAATATTCACACATGCTGCACGGGACACACAAACTGCTTTCCTCGCATCCCACACGCTGCCCTGTTGGAATCAAATTTATCAGTATCTCTTGTAGACACACTACTGGCTCCTTCCCCCGACAAGGGGGCGAGCCATGCACACTGTATAAAGACACTTTTTGCAGTAAATCGAGGTGTTAGCTTACCGGGACTTCTCAGTAGATGTTGAATGCTATGCCCCCCCGGGCGGGGTAACTGTCTCCAAGGAGGAAGGGTACTCAACTTGTCCCTCGAGCTGGGTAACTGTCTTGGAGGTAGGGCTTTGAACTGTCCCACAACTCCGTCTCGTCTGTTTACTGTGTGACTTGAAATCACGTTGGTTTGCCAAGGCGATCATTTGTTTCCCTGGTCAATTACTTCACTCTGTGCGTTTCCGTTTCACTTTGTCACTTTTCCACACTCGTTACATTTTCATAGTGACGTTACTTGAAACTGTATCAATGTATGTTCGTAATTGAGCAGCGTAAATAGTAAACATTTGTTCATGGCGTGATCTTATGGGGGGGCTGCTATGGACGAGTACATGTCCAGTACATTATAATTTTTATGATTAACCAACAGCTATACTCATGATATATGCCATCATTCTTACAATATGATACTTTGCTCCTTACTAGCTAAACAATAGTACGAGAGTACCTATATTTGGCATCTCTCCACCCCGCGAGAAGGAAGTGTTGGGGTGGGGTGGTGGGGGGTGGTTGTAGGTGACCATCGGCCCCTCGCTCTTGACACGGGGCACGACCAACACTGTGAGGCTGCCAACATATGATCTTCCTCCTCCATGTAGTGGCTCTAGTAATAATGTATACTCTAGATTGCAAGGTATAATATTCCCAACATATCAGAACACAACTATGAGCCAAGGATAATATACAGGTTAGAGAGATATGACAACTCTGGTGACCATCTGCTCCCTTATTGAATCCGTATGTGTTTGCTTTGGGCGATAATGACATAGCCGCGCGATAACTTATGCCCACATTCATATATCGTCTTGTCCAACAGTTCTATCCCCTTATATTCGATCCTTCTAATGAAAATATCACAATTTCACTTTGCGACCTTTTCTATCCTGACATACTAAAGCCCGCTACTACCTTCATTCCGTATCCCTCATCACTGCCTGACCTCTCTACCAACACTTCCTTACTTCTGGTCCATTTTCGAGGTTCCTCAGCACAGCAATTATACCTGACCACTACTTGTGATCTCTCCTGTCCCCAGTCCACACAGAAAGGATACCAGGCCGACAATTGTACCATTCTAACCCATAACACACACACATCAGAACCCATAACATGATATTAACCACGGAATTTGCTAAAAAAGATGGGAAGAAGTACTTTTACGGTATAAGAGAAGTGGTTCACCGGAATAAACTGGATGATGAAAGTGTGAATGGGGACAGGACAGACATGACAAAACCTATGATAACAGAGAAAGTTCAAGAGAAAGGAGCCCCATGAGTGTAAAGCTCCCTCCCCGCATAGTGCAAATGGATAATAAAACACACACACACAGAATATCAGCAGGAAATGATTGTATGGTGATATAGATGAATTATAATTTTCCAAAGACGTTTTATGAAACAAACTTATATATAGATAACAGTGAAGGAACAATTAGAATGTACATTACGCAGTGAATCGCGCATTACTTAGAGATATTATGGTTGGATAATTCAGTTATAAAGAAATAGACTGAGAGACTTTAGCTTCTCATGAAGTCTCAGAGTTATGGAATTTACGAATATCATATATGATCCACCGGTTACGAAAAGTGATAATGTAATGTTTCAATTTGATTCTGTGGTAATTGGGAATATGTGTATATCAAAAATGAAGCAAAATTCAAAGCGATGATATAATCCTCGAAACTACACGGAACCAGAAATCTCCATGTGAGAATAAATTGGGAAATAGAGTCAAGAAGGCGTGATGTAGGTCTGTACCATGGAATGTTCTGTGAAATTTACAATGAAAGTTGAAATGCGGTACCGTCAGCTTCATAGGCGGAGAGGAGAGAGACGTAATTTAATAGAATATTTAGAAAAAGGGAAAACTCAATGATGAAACTTTAAGAAGGTATTGGCGGCACTACAGCCAACTAGTACTTGAAAGTTCTAAAAGCACAAATAATGGGCATGGCAGGTTAAGGCAATAGGAGCAGAAAAGTTTGCAGAGAATGTTATGGACAAGAATGGATCTAGTCCAAAACATTTCCAAAAGTTCATTACGAGTAGATTGTCAGTAAAAGAGCAAGTAATCAGGCTAAAAAAAAATCGGAGGGAAGAGTTATAGAAGGCTATAAAAACATGATTGAGCAGGTGAATCAGTGTTTCCACAGATGGCAGTAGAGGCCGAATATCTGTGTGATTCATCGGAAAACAGATCTTGGAACACACTGGAAATATCCAGAAAAGACATGAGAATACTACTGATGGACCTTTACCCACACAAGGCCTAATATCCAGATGAAGGTTCTCCATATTTCTGAAAGATTATGAAGATACGCTAAACAGGACATCTTATATGTTGTTTGAGATGTCACTTGAGGAAAGCAAGTGCTAAAGGAGAGTAAGATGGCCAATGTTATCTTTGTGAAAAGAGAAAGTGAAAGTGCGTTGAGCTACAGACTCTTCTCTCCAACGAGTTGTGTGTTCAGTAAAAGAAAAAAGAAAAAAAGGAAAGCAAAGGATAATTGCTCGCAAGAAAGGAGCTACTTAAGTGAAAGACAAGACTGATAATGCTAAAGGAGGGCCTTGTGTAAAAACCTCTTAAGCTCTTTTGAAAGAATGATTTCCATTTTGGACTAAAGAGAAAATCAGTTAGTCTGTATGTATCTGGACTGCCATAAAACATTCCACGCATCACCATACAGATTAGTAAAAAAGCTGGATCATCAGGCAGGAACATATAATTGGACAGAAAATTACATAATGGAAAGGAACAAAAGACATATCAGAAACCTTCTCGACATGGGTTGAGCTCACCAATGGCGTACCGCCGGGTTCACTCCTGGGACCATTGCGCTTCTTGATTTGTGTAAAAGTTTGCCAGATCTGGAGCCACACTTATAGGTGATTAATGATTATGCCAAGTCATGGGGGAAAAAGAATGAGGAATATTGCATCAACTAGCAATGTAACCTAGACAAATTTCAGAGTTGGTCTAATACACGGTTAAAAATAAATTTCAACGTTAGTATGTGCCAAGTAACGAGGATGGGACTTAGTGAAAGGTTTCGATACGAATATGATGTAACAGGATATGAGTTGAAGAGATCGAGGTGTGAGAGGATCTCGGAGTCGACATTGTACTTAATTTGCCGTTAAAGCCTTATTTTACGAAAGTTGTGTAGCAGTCAAACTGTCTGGAAATATATTAGAACTGAATTCAAGTATAGACAACAAAAAGATATTACTACATTTGCTGTCCTGTAATTTACATGCTGAAACACAGGACGAAGGGCTTTGATTCATGCTCCTGGGTGTCATCATACGTTGGTATGTCCGCTTTCATTATTTGTCAGTGACACTACGCCTATAGGAAACAATCGCGTGGTTTGGTTGGTTGTTTGATTTTGAGGCCTTTCAATTGCAAGGGTCATGAAGGCCGCCCAACCTTAAGCTACATCTTCCAACCGAAAAATCATATACTTTATATCATCAACGCGGTGAATCATTTTTGTTTGTCCTACTTCCAACAGCAAATATGTAATATCATTTCAAAGACAAGTCAAAGAATATAGCATGACAAAATATAGTATCTTAAAATCAATCAGAAATACCAACCATACCTAAACATAACAATAACTTTGTTCAATTCGAATTCCAAAAAACCTAAAGGTAGTAATACATTTTTTGCTCACCTCACGTGGATAAGGAAATATGCAACAATATGTTCACATTGTATATCATGACAAAACTAGAAAAAACTTCTTTAGCTTAATCACCGAACTTAAAGAAATGCTAACAGCTATAGAGAAGATTCTATAGAAGGATACAAAGGTATATAGATAAGACAGCCGAAATACAGTGAGAGGTTAGAGCCAATGATTTTTCCATCATGGAATCAAGAAAGGTACAGGTACTTCGAAAGATACAAAGATAAAAGAGCCAGGTGCCATAACAGTGAAACAATATAAATAGATGTGTTATAAAAGATGTACAGAAATCCTTTGGTAACATAAGAGTAGTAGATGAATAAAATGAAATGAATAATGATAAAATGAATGCGGACGTTATGCAGATGATTAAGATTTTCGCCACTAGTGTAGAACTCCGTCTTCTTCCACACACATAGATAAATACCAACACTCACAGACAATGTATCACCTTTACCATTCTCATAATGTCGCCACAGTAGGGGAACAGTATAAAAGACAAACTGGCTTCTGGCAAATATTAGATTAACTTTCACATATTGAATAAGAGGAAATTTTGCTGCCTGTTCATATCGTACATAAAGCGAGGACTAGTATATTGTTATCAAATTTGGTTACTGTATCTAAAGAAACCAAAGAGCAAATAGAGAGTGTCTAGAGGCGAGCAACAAAGGTGACACCACCTTTAAGTGTTCAAAACAGATTGATGACGTAGATAGTGAACAGTTCTTTGAGAAATATTCAGATACAACAAACACGGGACACAAGATGGAATGAAGCTGGAGACGTATTAAAAAAGATATAAAGAAGTACTTTCATAGAGGAATCTTGGTGGGTGAATAGAGCAGGATGACTGAGGACCTAGTTAATGTAGGTAGCATAAATAAACTTAAAAAGTTTTATGAAAGGAGAGAATGTTGAAGCGATAGGACCTGTTATGTATTTCCGTTGTTTATAACTTCAAAAAGAATTTTTTCTTTTTGTGCGGTGTCCCTTAATATACCATCACGTTTTCTATTATAGATTCGAAGAATGTTATAAATCTTCTATTCTTTTATCATATCATTGACATTATTCTTGTTATATATATATATATATATATATATATATATATATATATATATATATAT
>NC_092227.1:23979861-24042361 GCF_036320965.1 Panulirus ornatus
AAGCAGAATGAATCAAATGCCATAGTCTATATATAGAGATAGAGGATCTCTTTGATCAGTTTGAGAAATTAGTCACTTTGAAAAGCTGAGATAAGAATGACTAAGCAGTTCTTGTTCAGACTAAATTCAGAGGTAAAGCAAGAGAGGCATATGCATGTTTAGGTATAACAGAATGTGTTGATTATGAGGTACAGAAACTGTGTTAAAACTGTTCAGTTGAGTCCAGAAGTCTAGAGAAGAAGGTTTAGGGGTCTCAAGAAATTAACTGAGCAGACTTACATGGAGTTAGCGTGACTGTGTGAAATGAAATTTGACAGGTTGTGTAAATCTGATGTCTAAACCATGGAAGGTTTGAAGCAAATGATTTTGCCAGAGCTTCTCAAAGATTCAATACATCCTGATATTAAATGTGAAGTCAATAAAGACAAAGTTAAGGAGCTGAAAGAGGCTGCACGTTTAGAAGGTTACCTAACGATTGCTCATGAAAAGTACAGGAAGAGACATCACACAGAGTGAATACAAGCAATCTAGATATCAGTACAGTGACAAAAGTCAAACAAACCAAGCGAAAGATTCAAAACAAAGTTCACATTATTACTATAAGCAAAATGTGGGTGATAAAGTACAAGGTCAGCCACAAATAAGTGTTAATAAGTCATAGTCAGGTTCTAACTGACCTGAGGGTCGGTAGGAGAGGCCACCAGTAAGATGTCATATATGTAGAGAAAAGATCATGTAAAATTTCAGTGTAAGAATACCTAAAAGTCAACTGCGTTAACTATTGCTAGGGTTAAGCCTCGAAATATCTATATTGAGATAAGAGGTACCAGGGACAGTGAAGTTAAAAGGTGTGTGGTTAGTTTTAAACCATTTGTGATGGAGGGGGAGATGTCACTGGAAAAGGATCCTAAAAGGAAAATTATGATCCTTGGGAACACCAAAGCCAACAAAAGCCTTGTACTCAAGGAACTACTGGAAAGGACCGCAGAGTTGCATTCTGATGAGGAGGCCTGCATTATAGGATTAGAACCAGGACTGACCAGCCTGACGCATTATGTTAACCTTGAGACTAGGTTTGTTAATGGTGTGACAGAGAAGTTCCAGAGCCAGAAATGATTGATAATCCCCTTGACTTCGTTGAACCTAATTCTATTCCTGAAACAAATGTTGACGTCTCTGTTTCTAAAACTGATAGAGCAGAAAGTTCCTGATGATGTTAAGGGAGTTTCTGACGGGGGTGCTGATATATACCTGTCATACATTCTGTATGTGATGATCATTGCAGTGTGAAAAATACTGATGCATCTCCTGCTTGTGTTGTTACTAGAGCGATGGCTCAGGTTAGAGATGTAGATGACAAACGGTTAGGTGAACTATCTGAGGAAGGCTGTGATGTCAAGATAGGCGACTAAGTGCATTTAAAAGTGGATTATCTTTCAAATTTCAAAGTTGATAAAGATTCAGATGGAATTTGATAGTTTAAAGGAGGGATGTAATGAAGGAGAGAAAAATGGTAAATTGGATTTTATATTCATAATGTAGGTTAACAACAATGTGGAGACCTCCAAGCGTTCTACGTTAGATTATTGGTAGATGAAAAAGCAGATTGCAGCTCCTCGTGTGTATAGAAATAATATCATTGCTTAATCCCATGATTCTAGTTTATCTGGACATTCAGGAATAAGGAAGACTAAGTAGGCTACCGACGCATTTTTCATTGTCCTGATATTAAGAAAGATGTTGCCTAATTTTGTAGTTGTCCAACTTGCCAGAAAGTAGGAAAACCAAATCAGCTTATTTACACAGCTCCGCTAAAACCTATTCCAGCTTTTGGCAAACCTCACAGTAAAATTGTGTTGGAACTTTGCCAAAGACTCGAAGAGGATATAATCATTTGTTGACTGTCATGTGTTTGTCAACCCGCTTTGCCAAGGCAATTACTCTGAGGAGTATCCATACTGAAAACATTTTAAGTGAGTTAGATATTTCTCGTGAGTAGAATTGCCAGAAGTAATTCAGCTAGATCAAGTGAGCAATTTCACTTACTCTATGCTTAAAAAGGTTTTGAAGGCACTTCAGATTAAACAGTCTTTCAAGTCCATATCACACTCAGAGTCAAGGTAGTTAAGAACGGTTTCATCAAACATAGAATACTTTGAGAATGTATTGTGAAGGACTTGGAATCTATTGGGACGAGGGTGTCCCGTTAACCCTGTTTGCTTTGAGACATGCTGTGCAGCAGTCAACGGGGTTTAGCCCATTTGAGCTAGTTTCTGGTCATGATGTGAGAAGGCCATTGGTTTGGTAGTGATGACTCTCCAGATTTGCTGAGATATGTATGTGATTTCTAGAGAAGACTCTTAAGGGCTAGTGATCTGGCCTGTTAGAACCTGAAGGAGTCCAAGGACGACATGAAAATTTGGTAAGACCAGAATGCCAGAGCCCGAGAGTTCCAGCCAGAGAGAAGGTGTTGGTGTCATTGCCCATACAAGGTAACCCTCTCAAAGCAAGGTCCATGGGTAGTAGAGAAGAAAGTAGGAAATTTGAATTATGTTGTAAAAACACCAGATAGGAACAAGAAGAGCCAGTCATGTCAAATTAATTCAATGAAGCCAAATTTTTGGAGGAAAGTGGAGCGTGAACGGAAATATAGTCTAGTGAAGGAAGAAATGGATTGTGGATGTGTAAAGGTTGATGATGAAAGACTTGATGGTCGAGATGGTGTTAAACTGAGTAGGTGTGAAGATAAAATGTTGAAAATTTCTGATATACTGAGTAAGTTAGAAGTAAGCTTGAACATTTGGACAGTGCATAAAGACGTAAAATTGTGGAAATCATAAATGATTAGAAGTCTTTATTTTCTGGGAGATGTGAGGTTTGTGCGTAAGTTCAATTTGTTGAAAATATATTGACAGGTAGGCCTGACTGAGAGCGCGAAAACCATCTCAGCATTTGTAGCCATGGATGGGTTATACTAATATAAAGTGTTGCCGTTTAGCATGAAGAACAGTGGAAGTCGTTTTCAAAGGGTAGTACATGAAGTGTTGCGTGGTGCTAAGAAAAGTTCTGTATATAGTGATGATATTGTGTTGTACTCTGAGGAGTGAGATGAACAAGTGTCCTTGATTAGGAAAGTGTTTGGAAGGTAACACTAGGCAAATCTTACTGTACACTGAAGTAAAAGTGATTTTGTGACGTCTTATGTTGTTTACTTAGGTAAAATTTTGGGACAAGGAGAAATACGACCGGTTAATTCAAAAGTTGAAAGTAGAGTGGCATACCCTGTTCCTTCAAAAAGAAAAAAGTTATTGAGATTCTGTGGAATGAATGGTTATTACAGAATGTTTTTTGAAACAAATTCTACTGTTGCATTACATTAACGAGGTTGTTGTCAAATTAGGTAAAATGTGTTTGGAATGACAACTATAATGATGCTTTCACTAAGATGAAACAATGTTGATTAAATCTCCAATTTTATGTATTCCAGATTATGAGAAACCATCTAAGTTGTATGCGGACGCTATTGATGCCGGTGTTGGCGGTGTTTATGCAGGGAAAGCAAGACATTATGTTATTTTTCTAAAAAGTCTCTTCCTTATTAGAGAAATTACAGTACTGTTGAGAAGGAGACTTTAACTTTGATATTGTTTAAAGAATTTTGATGTATATTTGAGAGGTTTAGGAAAACTCATTTTAGTTTTTGCGGATCATAATCCTTTAGTGTTTTTATACGATATGGAGAATGCGAATCAGTGGTTAATCCGTTGGAGATATGTAACAAGATTATGACTGAGTTACTAAGCATGTAAGAGGATAAGATAGTATTGTAGCTGATGGGTTATCCCGCATGTCCTCTCGTCTGAGTCAGCCTGAAGGATGACTCGCGCCTTTTTGAGGAGGGCAATGTTGTGTATTTCCTTTTTCTCATACCTTAGAATAGATATGTTTTTGTTTTGTACAGTGTCCTTTAATATACCATTACGTTTTCAGTTATAGATTCGTAGAATGTTATAAATCTTCTATTCTTTTATCATATCATTGACATTATTTCAGTTATATGAATCATTCTTAAAATTTTGTCAAAATTATATTTTTTTACTTTTATGTACAAAGAAGTTCTCGTTATGTCAAAACAATGATTTTGGGAGCTGGAGTTGATTTGGCTAAACGCAGATTCATTCTCTTCCTCTCTGCTCTTTGCTTGCTAGGTGACTAAACGTGCACACCGGTTTCTCTATTCAATCAGGTTGTATTTGCCCTTATTGTTATCATGTGTCCTTAATTAATTGTCACTTCGAAGGATAAGGGTATTGGCGATATTTATAGGAGGAAAGAGAGCAGCATCTGTGAGCAGATGTAGATTTAACATTTAATCAGAATGAATGTCTCGTTGGCTAGTCCACCATCGCGTCCATCTTGTATTCAGATCATAATTTGCACTTTATTATTTCTTGCAGTATATTGTTTTGTTGATTGTGTCATGTGTATAAGTGATCTTGACCTATTTATCATTAAAATGTGATAAGTACCATTTGGGTTTGGTGTTTATAGATGTTACTTTCGACTTTTACCTAGAGGTAGCAGCGTCTACACAGCCTAGTCATTCAACGGAAACAGTTATCTCAACACAAAAGTCTGGGCTGATGTGCAAAGGGGTCGAGAGCCACCGTAGTCGAAGGCGGCTGGGATCGTGACAGGCTCCACTAGTGCTCCCTCCCCCACAGTACAAATTGTGAATCACAAACAGTTAAATTCAGACGCGCGCGAGTAGTTCAAGTTGGGGACCACGTGCTTAGAAATCCTTCCCCGTAGCACAAAAATAAGTAATTACAGAATATAAGTTATCTTTGTATGATAACGGATACCTATTTACTATCAAGTCTAGTCCAATTCATGAAACTGGTCACTTACATAAATCCACGAAAATCGCTGCCCACATGTGGTGACTCCATTCCCACCACCAACCCAAAGTGCCTCCATTGCATTCGGTCCCCAGTCATTCTTCTAACATTTTCAGCTGAAGTATCCTTAGAAACCAATTCTCTCACTGAGTCTGATCATCTTCTCCACGGTCTACCTTTTAACTTTACTATTCTAATATACATCCTTTTGAGCAGCTTATCAATTTGCTTGCGTTTTATATGGCCATACCATTCTCACTTCGCCATTGCATTTTCTTTTGTCTCCTTTCGCTTTCAAGTATGCTACCCGAGTTATCCATCTTTAATCCTCTCTCTTTATATCGATCTTGAACCAACTAAACCTGGCTTTCACATCTGTTCACCAGAACTGGGACTAGCATTCTATTACGCAGGCTTCTTGTGCACTCTGATCTAGTTTCCCAGTGACCTGAATTCTCATTGTGCCATGAAATTTGTTCCATATGTGATTCTGCTTTCAACGTCACTTCTCCTGCCAACCTCACCGAACTTTACTTCAACATATTCATACAATATCCACAGTTTCAATTTCTTTACCATACAGTCTGATGTTTCACCATGATCTCACAATTCTTCTAAAGACTAACATGTTACTTATACTCGCATTTATGCTTAGCATCCTCTCTGATATGCATCTTTGAAGCGGCCGTTCGTAATATCCAGCTTCCTCTCTGATTCAGCTAATAATACGGAGGCATCTGCATACAACATCTGTGATAACTTTCACTGTGTGTTTCGTTACGGTTAAGTTTTATTTTAGAAGCACCTCACCTCGCCCTGGCCCATGAAAACATATAAAAAGACTTGATGACTCCACACAACCTTTACACACTCTCCCATCTATTTCAGAACATTTACTCATACCATCAGTTACGCATGTATTGCTTCCATAATGATCGCTTTGCAGCATGCATATGTCCTCCATCCACATATAGAGTCACAACTTCCCAGAGAGCTTACCTATTCACCTACCACATACCATTTTCTAAATCTATAAATACTTTGTGGGGCCTTAATGTGGAAAGGGAGCTGTGGCTTCGTTACATTATGCATGTCAGCTAGAGACTGCAAGTGGCCTTTGTTGTCTTTTCCTGGCGCTACCTCGCGCGCCCGCGGGGGGAGGAGGGTGCTATTTCATGTGTGGCGGGGTGGCGACAGAATGAATAAAGGCAGCAAGTACGAATATGCACATGTGTATATATGTATATGTCTGTGTATGTATATGTATGTATAGGTTGAAATGTATAGGTATGTATATGTGCGTGTGTGGGCGTTTATGCATATACATGTGTATGTGGATGGGTTGGGCCATTCTTTCGTCTGTTTCATTGCGCTACCTCGCTAACGCGGGAGACAGCGACTAAGTATGATGAATAAATGGATAAATTGATACTTTATGTACTTTCTTTTTCCCTAGATCTTTGTTGGCTACTTGTCTCAGAGCAAAAGACTAGTCTGCCGAGCCTCTTAGTTTCCTAGCCCATCTTCTATATCAAAATGAGATTTACTAATGCTCTGGGGACGGTCACCTACTATCCTAACATACGCCTTGCAAACTGTGCCAAGCAAGCAAGCTTCTCGGCAGTTCTTGTTATGATAATTACTCTCTTTTTCTTATATAGTGGAACTTTCCACACTTTTCTCCAGTCTTGGGGCACTTGGGCACTTTTCCGCGCTTCTATACACATTTCACTTCTGCCCTTCGCTGTCTCGCTCAATACTTAAACTGTTACCCAAGGTTTTGCAATCTTTGGGAGCTTAATTGCTCATTCTCCTTTCTCCTTCGCAGTGAGTTTCTCTACCATGAATCCATTCCCATATCTCCCTTCTCTCCTCTAATCTTAACTTACCAAGATACAAGTTTCTACTATCGTCACTTATAATATGTTCTGTAGAATAATTTTTCTGTCTCATGCAAACTTTATCCTTTCTCATTAGCAATCTTTCAGACCAGTTTAATACACTCTCGCTCCACACACATACCACTCTGGTGCTGTTTAACTCTTTCCAAATAGCTTGTTACTGCTATTAAGGTTCAAAATCATCTCTTTTTCGGGAGACACGCTATATCCTACAACTTAATTTTGATCATAGCTTGAAGAGTCAACAATAACAAATACTCACTGAGCCTTACAAGGCGTCCCAGCATCTACAAAATTGAGTGGCATGAAAATCATAGCTGTAACTTTAGTCTTGCTAGAGTCAGGCCACTATTAAAGCTTTTCCAAACACCTGGAATAAAATTGCTCTTTTGTTCACGGAAATAAAGGAACTATTTCCCTGTATAAAACTACTAAACGGCTTAAGATGCATATCGCTTGTTTAGATTTTGTCTAAGTTATGCCATTTGTAAAGGGGTTTAAGTAGGAATTTTACTTGACTCATAACTTAAGAAAAACTTTAGCTGTTCTATGACATTTAAGAAATAGAATGGCATAACATTCATGACTCTAGTTTGTATTGTTACTGAATCATTTCTCCTAAATATAGGCTTGAATTGGGAATTTGACCTTGACCTTTGTACTTAATTCAATGCAGACGTTTATGATATTCTCCAAACAACACCTATTTCTACCCATTGTTATATCACCCCAGCAACTATGCTTACGTACATTTTAATCTCAAATCTACATAATGGCCATGATTGGCTACAAGCGACACATGGGTTCCATAGAACACCCTTGTAGCTCGTACATATTGTAACATTCTTTCACCTTTCCTCTTAAGACTTTATATTGTAGAAGCTTTGCCGCCCAACCTCTCTATTTTCTGGCAGATCCACCATTTTCTTCTACTCTTTCTGCTCACCAATTTTCTTGGTTCTTCAGTACATTCCATATTTTTACTGCTTCGGCGCCCTGAAGTTTCTGATTTCAGTTCTCTCTGAAATTATAATAATGGAACTAGGCGGAGAGATTGTAGTAAACGTTGAGAACATAGGAAACCAGTCATGAAAATCAACAGTTGGATGGCTTGTATAAGACTTAAACGTGGGGGGTGGAGGTGGGGGGGGGGTGAATTGCTACAATGCGCTTAATGTGGACTACATGAAGAAAAACTGTGGCCGCTGCAGACCTAGAATGCCGAGAGTTATGACGTGAGATATTGGTGCGAACCACTTTTTTTTTTTTCTGCGAAACAAAACAGCAATACTTTTACTGGACAGCGCTAGTGTGGTTGGGGTGAACACCACTCTATGTACCCCGTGGCCTGCACAATAGCGCCACCATGTTATTTAGCTAGATGGCAGAGTTCATTTTAATATCTAACTACGTCTCGTCGTCTGAGAGACCGTTGCAGCATTACTGGTATGACCTCAGACATAGTATAGTGAACCGAGATCACGTCCTGGTCTTTACAGTACTGGGATAGTGGCCAGTCTTAGATATATTGAATGATATGAAGCCACTTTTCATTATCATATGACAGAGAGTAAAGTTATTTACAGTTAGTGTGTGTGTGTGTGTGTGTGTGTGTGTGTGTGTGTGTGTGTGTGTGTGTGTGTGTGTGTGTGTGTGTGTGTGTGCGTGTATGTGTATGTGTGTGTATAATTTCCTATTTATGATTACCTAATGGCATTGCACGGGGATAGAGTTTTACACTCCAAGGGCCCTATCTCTTAAGAACACGACTGCGATACAACTTCTTAAATATATAGATGTGTCAGAATCAGCCATGTCTTCAATCAGGCTGTTCATCATTTTGTACTACAAAAGTATTTCTTTACACTATTGTTTACATTTTTGTCTCTTAATCTTATATGTCCTCTGGTTGCTCTATCCCATGTGGTAGTGTCAGCCTCTGCATCTGTAACTACTTTTTCAGGATTTATATATATATATATATATATATATATATATATATATATATATATATATATATATATATATATATATATATATATATATATATATATATATATATATATATATATATATATATATATATATATATATATATATATATATATACATATATATACATATATATATATATATATATATATATATATATATATATATATATATATATATATATATATATATATATATATATATATATATATATATATATATATATATATATATATATATATATATATATATATATATATATATATATATATATATATATATATATATATATATATATATATATATATATATATATATATATATATATATATATATATATATATATATATATATATATATATATATATATATATATATATATATATATATATATATATATATATATATATATATATATATATATATATATATATATATATATATATATATATATATATATATATATATATATATATATATATATATATATATATATATATATATATATATATATATATATATATATATATATATATATATATATATATATATATATATATATATATATATATATATATATATATATATATATATATATATATATATATATATATATATATATATATATATATATATATATATATATATATATATATATATATATATATATATATATATATATATATAAGTTTGTTGAGTATTCCTGGTAAATTATATGGGAGGGTATTGATTGAGAGGGTGAAGGCATGTACAGAGCATCAGATTGGGGAAGAGCAGTGTGGTTTCAGAAGTGGTAGAGGATGTGTGGATCAGGTGTTTGCTTTGAAGAATGTATGTGAGAAATACTTAGAAAAGCAAATGGATTTGTATGTAGCATTTATGGATCTGGAGAAGGCATATGATAGAGTTGATAGAGATGCTCTGTGGAAGGTATTAAGAATATATGGTGTGGGAGGAAAGTTGTTAGAAGCAGTGAAAAGTTTTTATCGAGGATGTAAGGCATGTGTACGTGTAGGAAGAGAGGAAAGTGATTAGTTCTCAGTGAATGTAGGTTTGCGGCAGGGGTGTGTGATGTCTCCATGGTTGTTTAATTTGTTTATGGATGGGGTTGTTAGGGAGGTGAATGCAAGAGTTTTGGAAAGAGGGGCAAGTATGAAGTCTGTTGGGGATGAGAGAGCTTGGGAAGTGAGTCAGTTGTTGTTCGCTGATGATACAGCGCTGGTGGCTGATTCATGTGAGAAACTGCAGAAGCTGGTGACTGAGTTTGGTAAAGTGTGTGGAAGAAGAAAGTTAAGAGTAAATGTGAATAAGAGCAAGGTTATTAGGTACAGTAGGGTTGAGGGTCAAGTCAATTGGGAGGTGAGTTTGAATGGAGAAAAACTGGAGGAAGTGAAGTGTTTTAGATATCTGGGAGTGGATCTGGCAGCGGATGGAACCATGGAAGCGGAAGTGGATAATAGGGTGGGGGAGGGGGCGAAAATTCTGGGGGCCTTGAAGAATGTGTGGAAGTCGAGAACATTATCTCGGAAAGCAAAAATGGGTATGTTTGAAGGAATAGTGGTTCTAACAATGTTGTATGGTTGCGAGGCGTGGGCTATGGATAGAGTTGTGCGCAGGATGGATGTGCTGGAAATGAGATGTTTGAGGACAATGTGTGGTGTGAGGTGGTTTGATCGAGTGAGTAACGTAAGGGTAAGAGAGATGTGTGGAAATAAAAAGAGCGTGGTTGAGAGAGCAGAAGAGGGTGTTTTGAAGTGGTTTGGGCACATGGAGAGAATGAGTGAGGAAAGATTGACCAAGAGGATATATGTGTCGGAGGTGGAGGGAACGAAGAGAAGAGGGAGACCAAATTGGAGGTGGAAAGATGGAGTGAAAAAGATTTTGTGTGATCGGGGCCTGAACATGAAGGAGGGTGAAAGGAGGGCAAGGAATAGAATGAATTGGAGCGATGTGGTATACCGGGGTTGACGTGCTGTCAGTGGATTGAATCGAGGCATGTGAAGCGTCTGGGGTAAACCATGGAAAGCTGTGTAGGTATGTATATTTGCGTGTGTGGACGTATGTATATACATGTGTATGGGGGTGGGTTGGGCCATTTCTTTCGTCTGTTTCCTTGCGCTACCTCGCAAACGCGGGAGACAGCGACAAAGCAAAAAAAAAAAAAAATATATATATATATATATATATATATATATATATATATATATATATATATATATTTCTTTCAAACTATTCGCCATTTCCGACATTAGCAAGGTAGCGTTAAGGACAGTGGACTGTGCCTTTGATAGAATATCCTCACCTGGCCCCCTTCTCTGTTCCTTCTTTTGGAAAATTAAAAAGATATAAAAACAAGAGGGGAGGACATATATGTATATATATATATATTTTTCTGTTTTTCTTTCAAACTATTCGCCATTTCCCGCGTTAGCGAGTTAGCGTTAAGAACAGAGAACTGGGCCTTTGAGGGAATATCCTTACCTGGCCCCCTTCTCTATTCCTTCTTTTGGAAAATTAAAATATATATATATATATATATATATATATATATATATATATATATATATATATATATATATATATATATATATATATATATATATATATATATATATATATATTATCCCTGGGGATAGGGGAGAAAGAATACTTCCCACGTATTCCCTGCGTGTCATAGAAGGCGACTAAAATGGAAGGGAGCGGGGGGCTGGAAATATATATATATATATATATATACATATATATATTCCTATGACTCCACAGGGAAAATGAGACACGAGAAGTTCCCAAGTGCACTTTCGTGTAATAATCACATCATCAGGGGAGACACAAGTGAGAAATATAACAGTCAGTTGATATACATCGAGGAGACGTAGCTAGGACGCCATTTGGTAAACATTTGATTGACCAAAACGTATATATATATATATATATATATATATATATATATATATATATATATATATATATATATATATATATATATATATATATATATATATATATATATATATATATACCTCGCAAACGCGGGAGACTATATCCCTCCAATTCACTCTATTCTTTGCACGCCTTTCGCCCTCTTGCTTGTTCAGGCGCCGATCTTTCAAAACCTTTTTCACTCCATCTCTCCACCTCCAATTTGGTGTCCCACTTCTCGTTCCCTCCACCTCTGACACATATATCCTCTTGGTCAATCTTTCCTCACTCATCCTCTCCATGTGACCAAACCATTTCAAAACACCATCTTCTGCTCTCTCAACCACACCCTTTTTATTACCGCACATCTCTCTTACCCTATTATTATTTACTCTACCAAACCATATCACACCACATATTGTCCTCAAACATCTCATTTCTAGCACATCCACCCTCCTCCGCACAATTCTATCCATAGCCCAAGCCTCGCAACTATATAACAATGTTGGAACCACTATTATTTCAAACATAACCATTTTTGCTTTCCCCGATAATGTTCTCGATTTCCACACATTCGTCAACACTCCTACAAGTTTCGTCCCCTCCCCCACCCTATGAATCACTTCCGCTTTCCTGGTTCCATGCGCTGCCAAATCCACTCCCAGATATCTAAAACACTTCACTTCCTGCAGTTTTTCTGCATTCAAACTTACCTCCCAGTTGACTTGTCCCTCAACCCTACTATACCTAATAACCTTGCTCTTATTCACATTTACTCTCAGCTTTCTTCTTTCACACACTTTACCAAACACAGTCACCAGCTCCTGCAGTTTCTCACACGAATCAGCCACCAGCGTTGTATCATCAGCGAACAAAAGCTGACTCACCTCTCAAGCTCTCTCATCCACAACAGCACCATACTTGCCCCTCTTTCCAAAACTTTTGCATTCACTTCCCTAACAACCACATCTCTAAACAAATTGAAATACCATGGAGACATCACACACCCCTGCCGCAAACCTACATTCACTGAGAGCCAATCACTTTCCTCTCTTCCTACTCGTGCACATGCCTTACATCCTGGATAAAAACTTTTCACTGCTTCTAAGAACTTGCCTCCCATACCATATATCCTTAATACATTCTACACAGCATCTCTATCATCTCTATCATATGCCTTCTACAGATCCATAAATGCTACATAGAAATCCATTTGCCTCTCTAAGTATTTCTCACATACAGTTTTCAAAGCAAACACCTGATTCATACATCCTCTACCACTTCTGAAACCACACTGCTCTTCCCCAATCTGATGCTCTGTACATGCTTTCACCCTCTCAATCAATACCCTCCCATAAAATTTCCTAGGCATACTCAACACACTTATACCTCTGTAATTTGAACACTCACTTTTATCCCCTTTGCCTTTGTATAATGGCACTATGCAAGTATTCCGCCAATCCTCAGGAACCTCACCATGAGACATACATACAAGTAATTACCTTACCAACCAGTCAACAATACAGTCACCCCCTTTTTGAATAAATTCTACTACAATACCATCCAAACCCGCTGCCTTGCTAGTTTTCATCTTCCGGAAACCTTTTACTGCATATTCTCTGTTTACCAAATCATTTTCCCTAACCCTCTCACATTGCACAGCACCTCGACCAAAACACCCTATATCTGGTACTCTATCATCAAACACATTCAACAATCCTTCAAAATACTCACTCCATCTCCTTCTCACATCAATACTACTTGTTATCACCTCCCCATTAGCCCCCTTCACTGAGGTTCCCATTTGTTCCCTTGTCTTACGCACTTTATTTACCTCCTTCCAAAACATCTTCTTCTCCCTAAAATTTAATGATATTCTCTCATACCCAACTCTAATTTGCCCTCTTTTTCACCTCTTGCACCTTTCTCTTGACCTCCTGCCTCCTTCTTTTGTACATTTCCCAATCATTCACATTTTCCCTTGCAAAAACCATCCAAATGCCTCTCTCTTCTCTTTCACTAATATTCTTCCTTCTTCATCCCACTTCTCACTACCCTTTCTAATCTGCCCACCTCCCACGCTTCTCATGCCACAAGCATCTTTTGCGCAAGCCATCACTACTTCCCTAAATACATCCCATTCCTCCCCCACTCCACTTACTTCCTTTGTTCTAACCTGTTTCCATTCTGTACTCAGTCTCTCCTGGTGCTTCCTCACACAAGTCTCCTTCCCAAGCTCACTTACTCTCATCACTGTTTTCACCCCAACATTCTCTCCTCTTTCTGAAAACTTTTACAAATTTTCACCTTCGCCTCCACAAGATAATGATCAGACATCCCTCCAGTTGCACCTCTCAGCACATTGATATCCAAAACTCTCTCTCTCGCGCGCCTATGAATTAACACGTAATCCAATAACGCTCTCTGGCCATCTCTCCTACTTACATACGTATACTTTTGTATATCTCTTTTTAAACGAGGTATTCCCAATCACCAGTCCTTTTTCAGCACATAAATCTACAAGCTCTTTACCATATCCATTTACAACACTGATATCCCATATACGCCAATTTTTCCCCAACTGCCACATCACTCACCTTTGCATTGAAATCAACCATACACTATAACCCTGTCTCGTGCATCAAAACTACTAACAAACTCACTCATGTTCTCCCAAAACACTTACCTCTCATGATCTTTCTTGTCATTCCCAGGTGCATATGCACCAATAATCACCCATTTCTCTCCATCCACTTTCAGTTTTACCCATATCAATGAAGAGTTTCCTTTCTGTAATGTGGAAAGCGGCTGTGGTTTCGGTGCATTATACATGACAGCTAGAAACTGAGTGTTAACGAATGTGGCCTTTGTTATCTTTTCCTAGCGCTACCTCGAGCGCATACGTGGGGAGGGGGTTGTCATTTCATGTGTGGCGGGGTGGCAATGGAAATGAATATGGGCAGCAAGTATGAATTATATACATGTGTATATATGTATATGTGTATATATGTATATGTGTGTATATATGTATAAGTGTGTATATATGTGTATGTGTGTATAATATGTATATGTGTGATATATATGTATAAGTGTGTTATATATGTATGTGTGTGTATATATATATATATATATATATATATATATATATATATATATATATATATATATATATATATATATATATATATATATATATATATATAATATATATATATGTATATACATATATATATATATATATATAATATATATATATATATATATATATAATATATATATATATATATATATAATATATATATATTATATATATATATAATATATATATATTATATATATACATGCGGAATGCGTGCATAGTGCCTTTGTACAAAGGCAAAGGGGATAAGAGTGAGTGCTCAAATTACAGAGGTTATAGTTTGTTGAGTATTCCTGGTAAAATTATATGGGAGGGTGAAGGCATGTACAGAGCGTCAGATTGGGGAAGGCACTGTGGTTCAGGAGTGGTAGAGGATGTGTGGATCAGGTGTTTGCTTTGAAGAATGTATGTGAGAAATACTTAGAAAAGCAAATGGATTTGTATGTAGCATTTTTGGATCTGGAGAAGGCATTTGATAGAGTTGATAGAGATGCTCTGTGGAAGTATTAAGAATATATGGTGTAGGAGGCAAGTTGTTAGAAGCAGTGAAAAGTTTTTATCGAGGATGTAAGGCATGTGTACATGTAGGAAGAGAGGAAAGTGATTGGCTCTCAGTGAATGTAGGTTTGCGGCAGGGGTGGTGCGATTTTCTCCATGGTTGTTTAATTTATTTATGGATGGGGCTGTTAGGGAGGTAAATGCAAGAGTTTTGGAAAGAGGGGCAAGTATGAAGTCTGTTGGGATGAGAGAGCTTGGGAAGTGAGTCAGTTGTTGTTCGCTGATGATACAACCTGTGGCTGATTCATGTGAGAAACTGCAGAAGCTGTGACTGAGTTTGGTAAAGTGTGTGAAAGAAGAAAGTTAATAGTAAATGTGAATAAGAGCAAGGTTATTAGGTACAGTAGGGTTGAGGGTCAAGTCAATTGGTAGGTGAGTTTTGAATGGAGAAAAACTGGAGGAAGTGAAGTGTTTTAAAATATCTGGGAGTGGATCTGGCAGCGGATGGAACCATGGAAGCGGAAGTGGATCATAGGTGGGGGAGGGGACGAAAATCCTGGAGCCTTGAAGAATGTGTGGAAGTCGAGAACATTATCTAGGAAAGCAAAAATGGGTATGTTTGAAGGAATAGTTGTTCCAACAATGTTGTAGGTTGCGAGGTGTGGGCTATGGATAGAGTTGTGCGCAGGAGGATGGATGTGCTGGAAATGAGATGTTTGAGGATAATGTGTGGTGTGAGGTGGTTTGATCGAGTAAGTAACGTAAGGGTAAGAGAGATGTGTGGAAATAAAAAGAGCGTGGTTGAGAAGCAGAAAGGGTGTTTTGAAATGGTTTGGGCACATGGAGAGAATGAGTGAGGAAAGATTGACCAAGAGGATATATGTGTCGGAGGTGGAGGGAACGAGAAGTGGGAGACCAAATTAGAGGTGGAAAGATTAGTGAAAAAGATTTTGTGTGATCGGGGCCTGAACATGCATATATGAAATATATATATATATATATATATATTATATATATATATATATATATGGGAGCGGGGGCTGGAAATCCTCCCCCTCTCGTTTTTCATTTTCCAAAGGAGAACAGAGAAGGGGTCCAAGTGAGGAATGTTCCCTCAACGGCTCAGTCCTCTGTTCTTAACGCTACCTCGCTAATGCGGAAAATAGCGAATAGTAAAAAATAGAAAAAAGATATATATATATATATAAATATATATATATATAATATATATTTTATATATATATATAATAATAATATTTATATTTAAAATATATATATATATATATATATATAAATATATTATATAATATATATATATATATAAAATATATATATGAAAGCCGGCAAGGCAGCAGGTTTGGGAATGGTATTGCAGTGGAATTTATTAAAAAAGGGGGGGTGACTGTATTGTTGACGGGTTTGGTAAGGTTATTTAATGTATGTATGACTCATGGTGAGGTGCCTGGGGATTGGCGGAATGCGTGCATAGTGCCATTGTACAAAGGCAAAGGGGATAAGAGTGAGTGCTCAAATTACAGAGGTATAAGTTTGTGAGTATCCTGGTAAATTATATGGGAGGGTATTGATTGTGAGGGTGAAGGCATGTACAGAGCATCAGATTTGGGGGAAAAGCAGTGTGGTTTCAGAAGTGGCAGAGGATGTGTGGATCAGTGTTTGCTTTGAAGAATGTATGTGAGAAATACTTAGAAAAGCAAATGGATTTGTATGTAGCATTTAGGATCTAGAGAAGGCATATGATAGAGTTGATAGAGATGCTCTGTGGAAGGTATTAAGAATATATGGGGTGGAAGGAAAGTTGTTAGAAGCAGTGAAAAGGTTTTATCGAGGATGTAAGGCATGTGTACGTGTAGGAAGAGAGGAAAGTGATTGGTTCTCAGTGAATGTAGGTTTGCGGCAGGGGTGTGTGATGTCTCCATGGTTGTTTAATTTGTTTATGGATGGGGTTGTTAGGGAGGTAAATGCAAGAGTTTTGGAAAGAGGGGCAAGTATGAAGTCTGTTGGGATGAGAGAGCTTGGGAAGTGAGTCAGTTGTTGTTCGCTGATGATACAGCGCTGGTGGCTGATTCATGTGAGAAACTGCAGAAGCTGGTGACTGAGTTTGGTAAAGTGTGTGGAAGAAGAAAGTTAAGAGTAAATGTGAATAAGAGCAAGGTTATTAGGTACAGTAGGGTTGAGGGTCAAGTCAATTGGGAGGTGAGTTTGAATGGAGAAAAACTGGAGGAAGTGAAGTGTTTTAGATATCTGGGAGTGGATCTGGCAGCGGATGGAACCATGGAAGCGGAAGTGGATCATAGGGTGGGGGAGGGGGCGAAAATTCTGGGGGCCTTGAAGAATGTGTGGAAGTCGAGAACATTATCTCGGAAAGCAAAAATGGGTATGTTTGAAGGAATAGTGGTTCCAACAATGTTGTATGGTTGCGAGGCGTGGGCTATGGATAGAGTTGTGCGCAGGAGGATGGATGTGCTGGAAATGAGATGTTTGAGGACAATGTGTGGTGTGAGGTGGTTTGATCGAGTGAGTAACGTAAGGGTAAGAGAGATGTGTGGAAATAAAAAGAGCGTGGTTGAGAGAGCAGAAGAGGGTGTTTGAAGTGGTTTGGGCACATGGAGAGAATGAGTGAGGAAAGATTGACCAAGAGGATATATGTGTCGGAGGTGGAGGGAACGAAGAGAAGAGGGAGACCAAATTGGAGGTGGAAAGATGGAGTGAAAAAGATTTTGTGTGATCGGGGCCTGAACATGAAGGAGGGTGAAAGGAGGGCAAGGAATAGAAGTGAATTGGAGCGATGTGGTATACCGGGGTTGACGTGCTGTCAGTGGATTGAATCGAGGCATGTGAAGCGTCTGGGGTAACCATGGAAAGCTGTGTAGGTATGTATATTTGCGTGTGTGGACGTATGTATATACATGGTTATGGGGGTGGGTTGGGCCATTTCTTTCGTCTGTTTCCTTGCGCTACCTCGCAAACGCGGGAGACAGCGACAAAGCAAAAAAAAAAAAAAATATATATATATATATATAAATATATATTATAATATATATATATATATATATATTTCTTTCAAACTATTCGCCATTTCCGACATAGCAAGGTAGCGTTAAGGACAGTGGACTGTGCCTTTGATAGAATATCCTCACCTGGCCCCCTTCTCTGTTCCTTCTTTTGGAAAATTAAAAAGATATAAAAACAAGAGGGAGAGACATATATGTATATATATATATATTTTTCGTTTTTCCTTTCAAACTATTCGCCATTTCCCGCGTTAGCGAGTTAGCGTTAAGAACAGAGAACTGGGCCTTTGAGGGAATATCCTTACCTGGCCCCCTTCTCATATTCCTTCTTTTGGAAAATTAATATATATATATATATATATATATATATTAAATATATTATATATATTTATATATATATATATATATTATATTATATAATATATATAATATAATATATATATATAATATTATCCCTGGGATAGGGGAGAAAGAATACTTCCCACGTATTCCCGCGTGTCATAGAAGGCGACTAAAATGGAAGGGAGCGGGGGGCTGGAAATATATATATATATATATATTATACATATATATATTCCTATGACTCCACAGGGAAAATGAACACGAGAAGTTCCCAAGTGCACTTTCGTGTAATAATCACATCATCAGGGGAGACCAAGTGAGAAATATAACAGTCAGTTGATATACATCGAGGAGACGTAGCTAGACGCCATTTGGTAAACATTTGATTGACCAAAACGTATATATATATATATATATATTATATATATATATATATATATATATATATATATATAATATATATATATATATATATATATATATATATATATATATATACCTCGCAAACGCGGGAGACTATATCCCTCCAATTCACTCTATTCTTTGCACGCCTTTCGCCCTCTTGCTTGTTCAGGCGCCGATCTTTCAAAACCTTTTTCACTCCATCTCTCCACCTCCAATTTGGTGTCCCACTTCTCGTTCCCTCCACCTCTGACACATATATCCTCTTGGTCAATCTTTCCTCACTCATCCTCTCCATGTGACCAAACCATTTCAAAACACCATCTTCTGCTCTCTCAACCACACCCTTTTTATTACCGCACATCTCTCTTACCCTATTATTATTTACTCTACCAAACCATATCACACCACATATTGTCCTCAAACATCTCATTTCTAGCACATCCACCCTCCTCCGCACAATTCTATCCATAGCCCAAGCCTCGCAACTATATAACAATGTTGGAACCACTATTATTTCAAACATAACCATTTTTGCTTTCCCCGATAATGTTCTCGATTTCCACACATTCGTCAACACTCCTACAAGTTTCGTCCCCTCCCCCACCCTATGAATCACTTCCGCTTTCCTGGTTCCATGCGCTGCCAAATCCACTCCCAGATATCTAAAACACTTCACTTCCTGCAGTTTTTCTGCATTCAAACTTACCTCCCAGTTGACTTGTCCCTCAACCCTACTATACCTAATAACCTTGCTCTTATTCACATTTACTCTCAGCTTTCTTCTTTCACACACTTTACCAAACACAGTCACCAGCTCCTGCAGTTTCTCACACGAATCAGCCACCAGCGTTGTATCATCAGCGAACAAAAGCTGACTCACCTCTCAAGCTCTCTCATCCACAACAGCACCATACTTGCCCCTCTTTCCAAAACTTTTGCATTCACTTCCCTAACAACCACATCTCTAAACAAATTGAAATACCATGGAGACATCACACACCCCTGCCGCAAACCTACATTCACTGAGAGCCAATCACTTTCCTCTCTTCCTACTCGTGCACATGCCTTACATCCTGGATAAAAACTTTTCACTGCTTCTAAGAACTTGCCTCCCATACCATATATCCTTAATACATTCTACACAGCATCTCTATCATCTCTATCATATGCCTTCTACAGATCCATAAATGCTACATAGAAATCCATTTGCCTCTCTAAGTATTTCTCACATACAGTTTTCAAAGCAAACACCTGATTCATACATCCTCTACCACTTCTGAAACCACACTGCTCTTCCCCAATCTGATGCTCTGTACATGCTTTCACCCTCTCAATCAATACCCTCCCATAAAATTTCCTAGGCATACTCAACACACTTATACCTCTGTAATTTGAACACTCACTTTTATCCCCTTTGCCTTTGTATAATGGCACTATGCAAGTATTCCGCCAATCCTCAGGAACCTCACCATGAGACATACATACAAGTAATTACCTTACCAACCAGTCAACAATACAGTCACCCCCTTTTTGAATAAATTCTACTACAATACCATCCAAACCCGCTGCCTTGCTAGTTTTCATCTTCCGGAAACCTTTTACTGCATATTCTCTGTTTACCAAATCATTTTCCCTAACCCTCTCACATTGCACAGCACCTCGACCAAAACACCCTATATCTGGTACTCTATCATCAAACACATTCAACAATCCTTCAAAATACTCACTCCATCTCCTTCTCACATCAATACTACTTGTTATCACCTCCCCATTAGCCCCCTTCACTGAGGTTCCCATTTGTTCCCTTGTCTTACGCACTTTATTTACCTCCTTCCAAAACATCTTCTTCTTCTCCCTAAAATTTAATGATATTCTCTCATACCCAACTCTAATTTGCCCTCTTTTTCACCTCTTGCACCTTTCTCTTGACCTCCTGCCTCCTTCTTTTGTACATTTCCCAATCATTCACATTTTCCCTTGCAAAAACCATCCAAATGCCTCTCTCTTCTCTTTCACTAATATTCTTCCTTCTTCATCCCACTTCTCACTACCCTTTCTAATCTGCCCACCTCCCACGCTTCTCATGCCACAAGCATCTTTTGCGCAAGCCATCACTACTTCCCTAAATACATCCCATTCCTCCCCCACTCCACTTACTTCCTTTGTTCTAACCTGTTTCCATTCTGTACTCAGTCTCTCCTGGTGCTTCCTCACACAAGTCTCCTTCCCAAGCTCACTTACTCTCATCACTGTTTTCACCCCAACATTCTCTCCTCTTTCTGAAAACTTTTACAAATTTTCACCTTCGCCTCCACAAGATAATGATCAGACATCCCTCCAGTTGCACCTCTCAGCACATTGATATCCAAAACTCTCTCTCTCGCGCGCCTATGAATTAACACGTAATCCAATAACGCTCTCTGGCCATCTCTCCTACTTACATACGTATACTTTTGTATATCTCTTTTTAAACGAGGTATTCCCAATCACCAGTCCTTTTTCAGCACATAAATCTACAAGCTCTTCACCATATCCATTTACAACACTGAATATCCCATATACGCCAATTTTTCCCCCAACTGCCACATCACTCACCTTTGCATTGAAATCAACCATCACTATAACCCTGTCTCGTGCATCAAAACTACTAACACACTCACTCATGTTCTCCCAAAACACTTACCTCTCATGATCTTTCTTGTCATTCCCAGGTGCATATGCACCAATAATCACCCATTTCTCTCCATCCACTTTCAGTTTTACCCATATCAATGAAGAGTTTCCTTTCTGTATGTGGAAAGCGAGCTGTGGTTTCGGTGCATTATACATGACAGCTAGAAACTGAGTGTTAACGAATGTGGCCTTTGTTATCTTTTCCTAGCGCTACCTCGCGCGCATACGTGGGGAGGGGGTTGTCATTTCATGTGTGGCGGGGTGGCAATGGAAATGAATATGGGCAGCAAGTATGAATTATATACATGTGTATATATGTATATGTGTATATATGTATATATGTGTATATATGTATAAGTGTGTATATGTATATGTGTGTATATATGTATATGTGTGTATATATGTATAAGTGTGTATATATGTATGTGTGTGTATATATATATATATATATATATATTATATATATATATATATATATTATATATATATATATATATATATATATATATATATATATATATATATATATATATGTATATACATATATATATATATATATATATATATATATATATATATATATATATATATATATATATATATATATATATATATATATATATATATATATATATATATATATATATATATATATACATTGGCGGAATGCGTGCATAGTGCCTTTGTACAAAGGCAAAGGGGATAAGAGTGAGTGCTCAAATTACAGAGGTATAAGTTTGTTGAGTATTCCTGGTAAATTATATGGGAGGGTGAAGGCATGTACAGAGCGTCAGATTGGGGAAGAGCACTGTGGTTTCAGGAGTGGTAGAGGATGTGTGGATCAGGTGTTTGCTTTGAAGAATGTATGTGAGAAATACTTAGAAAAGCAAATGGATTTGTATGTAGCATTTTTGGATCTGGAGAAGGCATTTGATAGAGTTGATAGAGATGCTCTGTGGAAGGTATTAAGAATATATGGTGTAGGAGGCAAGTTGTTAGAAGCAGTGAAAAGTTTTTATCGAGGATGTAAGGCATGTGTACATGTAGGAAGAGAGGAAAGTGATTGGCTCTCAGTGAATGTAGGTTTGCGGCAGGGGTGTGCGATGTCTCCATGGTTGTTTAATTTATTTATGGATGGGGCTGTTAGGGAGGTAAATGCAAGAGTTTTGGAAAGAGGGGCAAGTATGAAGTCTGTTGGGATGAGAGAGCTTGGGAAGTGAGTCAGTTGTTGTTCGCTGATGATACAACGCTGGTGGCTGATTCATGTGAGAAACTGCAGAAGCTGGTGACTGAGTTTGGTAAAGTGTGTGAAAGAAGAAAGTTAATAGTAAATGTGAATAAGAGCAAGGTTATTAGGTACAGTAGGGTTGAGGGTCAAGTCAATTGGGAGGTGAGTTTGAATGGAGAAAAACTGGAGGAAGTGAAGTGTTTTAGATATCTGGGAGTGGATCTGGCAGCGGATGGAACCATGGAAGCGGAAGTGGATCATAGGGTGGGGGAGGGGACGAAAATCCTGGGAGCCTTGAAGAATGTGTGGAAGTCGAGAACATTATCTAGGAAAGCAAAAATGGGTATGTTTGAAGGAATAGTTGTTCCAACAATGTTGTATGGTTGCGAGGTGTGGGCTATGGATAGAGTTGTGCGCAGGAGGATGGATGTGCTGGAAATGAGATGTTTGAGGATAATGTGTGGTGTGAGGTGGTTTGATCGAGTAAGTAACGTAAGGGTAAGAGAGATGTGTGGAAATAAAAAGAGCGTGGTTGAGAGAGCAGAAGAGGGTGTTTTGAAATGGTTTGGGCACATGGAGAGAATGAGTGAGGAAAGATTGACCAAGAGGATATATGTGTCGGAGGTGGAGGGAACGAGAAGTGGGAGACCAAATTAGAGGTGGAAAGATGTAGTGAAAAAGATTTTGTGTGATCGGGGCCTGAACATGCATATATGTATATATATATATATATATATATATATATATATATATATATATATATGGGAGCGGGGGGCTGGAAATCCTCCGCTCTCGTTTTTCATTTTCCAAAAGGAGGAACAGAGAAGGGGTCCAAGTGAGGATGTTCCCTCAACGGCTCAGTCCTCTGTTCTTAACGCTACCTCGCTAATGCGGAAAATAGCGAATAGTAAAAAATAGAAAAAAGATATATATATATATATAAATATATATATATATATATATATATATATATATATATATATATATATATATATTTATATATATATATATATATATATATATATATATATATATATATATATATATATATATATATATATATATATATGAAAGCCGGCAAGGCAGCAGGTTTGGATGGTATTGCAGTGGAATTTATTAAAAAAGGGGGTGACTGTATTGTTGACTGGTTGGTAAGGTTATTTAATGTATGTATGACTCATGGTGAGGTGCCTGAGGATTGGCGGAATGCGTGCATAGTGCCATTGTACAAAGGCAAAGGGGATAAGAGTGAGTGCTCAAATTACAGAGGTATAAGTTTGTTGAGTATTCCTGGTAAATTATATGGGAGGGTATTGATTGTGAGGGTGAAGGCATGTACAGAGCATCAGATTGGGGAAGAGCAGTGTGGTTTCAGAAGTGGCAGAGGATGTGTGGATCAGGTGTTTGCTTTGAAGAATGTATGTGAGAAATACTTAGAAAAGCAAATGGATTTGTATGTAGCATTTATGGATCTAGAGAAGGCATATGATAGAGTTGATAGAGATGCTCTGTGGAAGGTATTAAGAATATATGGGGTGGAAGGAAAGTTGTTAGAAGCAGTGAAAAGGTTTTATCGAGGATGTAAGGCATGTGTACGTGTAGGAAGAGAGGAAAGTGATTGGTTCTCAGTGAATGTAGGTTTGCGGCAGGGGTGTGTGATGTCTCCATGGTTGTTTAATTTGTTTATGGATGGGGTTCTTAGGAAGGTAAATGCAAGAGTTTTGGAAAGAGGGGCAAGTATCAAGTCTGTTGGGGATGAGAGAGCTTGGGAAGTGAGTCAGTTGTTGTTCGCTGATGATACAGCGCTGGTGGCTGATTCATGTGAGAAACTGCAGAAGCTGGTGACTGAGTTTGGTAAAGTGTGTGGAAGAAGAAAGTTAAGAGTAAATGTGAATAAGAGCAAGGTTATTAGGTACAGTAGGGTTGAGGGTCAAGTCAATTGGGAGGTGAGTTTGAATGGAGAAAAACTGGAGGAAGTGAAGTGTTTTAGATATCTGGGAGTGGATCTGGCAGCGGATGGAACCATGGAAGCGGAAGTGGATCATTGGGTGGGGGAGGGGGCGAAAATTCTGGGGGCCTTGAAGAATGTGTGGAAGTCGAGAACATTATCTCGGAAAGCAAAAATGGGTATGTTTGAAGGAATAGTGGTTCCAACAATGTTGTATGGTTGCGAGGCGTGGGCTATGGATAGAGTTGTGCGCAGGAGGATGGATGTGCTGGAAATGAGATGTTTGAGGACAATCTGTGGTGTGAGGTGGTTTGATCGAGTGAGTAACGTAAGGGTAATAGAGATGTGTGGAAATAAAAAGACCGTGGTTGAGAGAGCAGAAGAGGGTGCTTTGAAGTGGTTTGGGCACATGGAGAGGATGAGTGAGGAAAGATTGACCAAGAGGATATATGTGTCGGAGGTGGAGGGAGCAAGGAGAAGAGGGAGACCAAATTGGAGGTGGAAAGATGGAGTGAAAAAGATTTTGTGTGATCGGGGCCTGAACATGCAGGAGGGTGAAAGGAGGGCAAGGAATAGAGTGAATTGGAGCGATGTGGTATACCGGGGTTGACGTGCTGTCAGTGGATTGAATCAAGGCATGTGAAGCGTCTGGGGTAAACCATGGAAAGCTGTGTAGGTATGTATATTTGCGTGTGTGGACGTATGTATATACATGTGTATGGGGGTGGGTTGGGCCATTTCTTTCGTCTGTTTCCTTGCGCTACCTAGCAAACGCGGGAGACAGCTACAAAGTATAAAGAAAAAAAAAAAAAAATATATATATATATATATATATATATATATATATATATATATTTTTTTTTTTTTTTTTTTGTCGCTGTCTCCCGCGTTAGCGAGGTATCACAAAGAAATAGACGAAAGAATGGCCCAACCCACCCATCCAACGCCACCCCGCCACGCATGAAACAGCAAAACCTCCTCCCTCCCCGCTCGCGAGGTTGCGCTAGGAAAAGCCAAAAAAGGTAACATTCGTTCACACTTTCTCTAGCTGTCATGTGTAATGCACCGAAACCACAACTCCTTTTGAACATCCAGGCCCCACAAAACTTTCCATGGTTTACCCCTGACGCTTCACATGCCTTAGTTCAATCAATTCACAGCACGTCGAGCTCAGTATTCCACATCGTTCCAATTCATTCTATTCCATACACGCCTGTCACCCTCCTGTATGTTAAGTCCCCGATCATGCAGAATCTTTCTCACTCCATTCCTCATCCTCCAATTTGGTCTCCCACTTCTCGTTCCATCTACCTCTGACACATACATCCTCTTTTTTCATTCTTTCCTAACTCATTCTCTCCATGTGACTAAATCATTTCAACACACCCACCTCCTCTGTCTCAATCACACTGTTCTCATTACAACTCATCTCTCTTACCCTTTCATTACTTATTCGATCAAACCACCTTACACCCCATATTGTCCTCAAACACTTCAATTCCAACACATCCACCCTCCTCCGCACAACGCTATCTATTGCCCACTCCTCGCAACCATATGACATTGTCGGAACCACTATTCGTTCAAACATACCGATTCTTTCTCTCCGAGACAACGTTCTCGCCTTCCTCACATTCTTCAACACTCCCAGATCCTCGCTCCATCCCACAAACTGTGACTAGCTTCCCCTTCCATGGTTCCATCCGTTGCCAAAACCATTCCCAGATGTCTAAAGCACTTGACTTCCTCCAGTTTTTCTCCAATAAAACTTACCTTCCAATGAACTTTCCCCTCAACCCCACTGAACCTAATAACCTTGCTCTTATTCAAAAGTACTCTCACCTTTCTTCTTAGCCACAATTCACCAAACTCAGCCACCAACTTCTGCAGTTTCTCACCCGAATCAGCCACCATCGCTGTATCATCAGCGAACAGGAACTGACTCACTTCACAAGCCCTCTCATCCACAACAGACTGCACACTTGCCCCTTTCTCCAAAACGCGCATTCACCTCACTAATTACCCCCATCCATAAACAAATAAAACAACCACGGAGACATCAAGCACCCCTGCCAAAATTTCCCGGGAAGCAATCACTTTCCTCTCTTTCTAGTCGTACACATGCCTTACAGGTTTGCTAAAAACTTTTCACTGCTTTTAGCAACTTACCTCCCACAATATGCTCATAATACTTTCCGCAAAGCATCTCTATGAACCCTATCATATGAATTCTCCAGATCGATAAATGAAACCTACAAATCGACATATTCATATATATATATATATATATATATATATATATATATATATATATATATATATATATATATTTTTTTTTTTTTCATACTATTTGCCATTTACCGAGTTAGCGAGGTAGCGTTAAGGACAGAGAACTGGGCCTTAGAGGGAATATCCTCACCTGACCCCCTTCTCTGTTCCTTCTTTGGAGAATTAAAAAAAAACCAAAACAAGAAAGGGGACGATTTCCAGCCACCCGCTCCCTCCCCTTTTAGTCGCCTTCTACGACACGCAGGGAATACGTGGGAAGTATTCTTTCTCCCCTATCCCCAGGGATAAATATATATATATATATATATATATATATATATATATATATATATATATATATATATATATATATATATATATATATATATATATACACACAGACATGACCAGATATACACATGTACATAATTCACACATGCTGCCTTTATTCATTCTCGTCTCCACCCCGCCACATATGGAACGACATACCCTACCCCTGCATGCGCGCGAGGTACCGCGTGGAAAAGCCAACAAAGGCCACATTCGTTCTCACTCAGTCTTTAGCTTTCATATATAATGCACCGAAACCACAGCTCCCTTTCCACATACAGGCACCAAAATATTTTCCATTCTTTGCCCCAGACACTTCACATAACCTGGTTTAATCCATTGACAGCACGTCGACCCCGGTATACCATATCGTTCCACTTCATTCTATTCCTTACACGCCTTTCACCCTCCTGCACGTTCCGGCCCCGATCGGCTCGAAATATTTTTCACTCCATTTTTCCACCTTCTCTTTCCTCTCCCACTTTTCATCGTTCCCTCCACCTCTGACACATATATCCTCTTTGCCAATCTTTCCTCACTCATTCTCTCCATGTAACCAAGCCATTTCAAAACATCCTCTTCTGCTCTCTCAACCACACTCTTCTTATTACCACACATCTCTCTTACCCTTTCATTACTTACTCGATCAAACCACTTCACGCCAAATATTGTCCTCAAACATCTCATTTTCAGCACATCCAACCTCCTCCACACAAATCTATCTATAGCCGACCCCTTGCAACCATACAACATTGTTGGAACAACTATTCCTTCAAACATACCCATTTTTGCTTTCCGAGATAATGCTCTCGCCTTTCACACATTTTTCAACGCTCCTATAACTTTCACCCACTCCCCCACCCTGTGATTCACTTCCTCTTCCATTAATCCTTCAGCTGCCAAATCCACTCCATGATATCTAAAACACTTGACTTCCTCCAGTTTTTCTCCATTCAAAACTACCTCCCAATTGACTCGTCCCTAACCGTACTCTACCTAATAACCTTGCTCTTATTCAAATCTACTCCCAGCTTTCTTCTTTAACACACTTTACAAAACTCACTCACCAGCTTCTGTAGTTTCTCACCCGAATCAGCCACCAGCGTTGTATCATCAGCGAACAACAACTGACTCACTTCTCAAGCCCTCTCATCGAAAATAGACTGCGTACTTGCCCCTCTTTTCAAAACTCTTCAATTCACCTCCCTAACAGCCCTATTCATAAGAAAATTAACTAACGAATCGTAAGGATAAAGGGGAAGAGTGTTTTGGGAACGTCTATGGAGTAAAATCAGGGGTTAGTGAGAGGACGAGAGCAAGGGCAGGAATAGCAATACTCCTGAAACAGGAGCGTGGGAGTATGTGATAGAGTTTGAAAAAGTAAACTCTAGATTGATATGGGTAAAACCGAAAGTGGATGGAGAGAGAGATGGGTGATTATTGGTGCATATGCACCTGGACATGAGAAGAAGGATCATGAGAGGCAAGTGTTTTGGGAGCAGCTGAGTGAGCGTGTTAGTAGTTTTGATGAACGAGACTGGGTTAGAGTGATGGGTGATTTGAATGCAAAGGTGAGTAATGTGGCAGCTGAGGGAGTAATTGGCGTACATGAGGCGTTCAGTGTTGTAAATGTAAATGGTGAAGAGCTTGTAGATTTATGTGCTGAAAAAGGACTGGCGATTGGGAATACCTACTTTAAAATGAGTGTATGCTTGTGTCTATGTATTGTAAGCCCATGTCCAGCTTAGTATGTATATAATCCTCCGTATACCTAGGGAATTCTTCATGTTGAAATTCAGATTAAAAAAATTTAATGACAATTACATCAAAGGGAGCTGGTTAGCATGCAAACTAGCACCCCCCGGGAGGGAATTCGTCAAAGATAATGTACGTAAATAAGAAAACGATCGTTGTCTCCTACCCCATCCTCACTCGTTTGCCTGTGATTACGTTCATGGACGTAGAGGGTCATAGAACATAAATGAAAATTTTTGCCGGATGATGTATTTTTATTATTACAAATATATACTTACATCAAGTTATAACAATCAAAATGAAACTCTTATTTACTGATTTACTGATAACTTTGATAAAGTTACCTTGTGATTACAACAGAAATCAGCCACCAAATGTCTTCTTGTGACTCTGGGAAACCACTGGTTCAATGGTTGAATCACTAGACATGTTGTTATTGGTCCAGACAAGATCACGAGACAGCTTCAAAACCTCATTTCTCATCAGACCTCGCATGAGGCAAGAGGGAGGACAGTACAGTACATGCGGCGTGCGATATGTTTCTAATATATGGGAAAATGTGCCCGAGTACATCTGTTGAGTGTTCCTTCATGAAAGTATAGGCAAACTTTAACAAGTTTCTTTATAGAAATTTTCAATGTTAGCGATCAACAAAATTCGGATTACTTCGGGTAATGAAAACGCCTGATATATAGGAGCAAAAATCTTGTGAATAATTCATATTCATGAACTCATTTCACATAGCTTTGATGCGGTAAATGTTGGGCGTAACTTTGTACTTCCCTGGGTCATCCACCAAACAGTGGCCGACGATTCATAATGCAAATTACAGGAAATTATCAGATTAATATGAAAACCTGATAGTCGCGACTGTGTGAAATGTATGAATAGTGTTGTGAAACTGTTTTATCGTATTGAGATTACTAGACAATTTGATGGAAATATTTAGCCCTTTGTTGATTGATAAACACTATGGTACAACCTTTGACTGATAAGCACTATGGTGCAACAGTTGACTAATGAATAGTATGGTGCAATTGCTGACTGATAAACAGTATGGTGCAACTGGGATGTGAGGTCAATAGTATTGAAATAATTCCATATAGTGATTAGATAATAACTTGTTAGACATACAGGTGGATAGCATGATGGAAATACTGCATCATATAGAGGTAACTAATGAACAATATGATTAGCATATTACTACATGCCCTAACTGAAGTGACTGATACAAAAAAAGTATGTGAAAATATTTCAACATATTGAGCGTACAATGACATATAGTGCATAATTACTGATACGTGTGGTGACGGATGATTACAAATCGGATATATTACAATGTTTAATTATTTCTGAACAATATTGTGGCTGTGCCGCAAGATAATGTCATGATAAATGGATTGAATACAACGTAGTCTTCATAGATTGTGTAGTGTCTGATCATTGTGTGACCACTTGGAAAACTTGCATTAATAATTAACATCTAAAAAGTTTGGCCAGCCATGGCTGATGGCTGTCCCAGCCCTACGCCTGCTCAGTGGTGTATGGTAAGTTACGCAATTAGCCAACAACTTGTCCGGTGATCGAATTTCATTGGTTATCCTTTAGACCCTATTTGGCGATCATGTTTCAACTGACGGTAGTTTACATCCGTGCATTGTTCGGTGCTCATGTTTTGTTAATTAATGTGTTCAACACTGTTTTGCAATTAAGCTTCACTGGTTTAATGCTTCTTTATTTGTTGACTGCTCCCTGGCGATCATGCGTCCAGCAGTCATGTCATACTGTTTTAAACATGCTGGCGTGTGAATTCGTCTCAACTGATTGTACGTAGTAACGCCGTTAGGCGACCATGTTTCCAATGATAAGAGGATTTATGTCGAATCTGTTCGACGATAATGCATAAGCTGACTGTAGGTTATGAAGGTAGTTATGACTGCAGAACCATAATCTGTAGTTGGATGGTTAGTGGGACGTGAATTTTTATTTCAGTTTACGGGCCAAACAAATCTAACATCATTATCGACAAAAATCATATCACTAATTAACGTGGCAGAATAACTTGTTCGGCAGATGCAAGGCAACCGGCAACAGGTGACGGAATCTCACACTATAAGACCGTCAGTCTTGATGAGAAGTGTTCCATGGACTTGCGTGATATAGCGATAAGCATTCTTGGCCGTAACCCAATCGCAGGACGCCCAGAATCGGGCATATAGGCTCGAACCCTGGTTTTGGAGGTAGGTCCACAGTCAACACAGCGATCCATCTGCCATTAGGGGTAGGTCGATAAAATGGATATCTGGCCCGCGTGTCACAGAAGACGACTGAAGAGGAAGGTAGCAGAGGGCTGGAATCTCCCGTATCTTAATTCATAAAAGGAAGGAACAGACAAAGATGCCAAGCAGGGAGTGCTCATTCACCTCGTTGGCTCAGGTTTGAGTGTTTAAATTTGTGAGAATGTAACCAAGATGAGAAGAGAGGAGAGATAGGTAATATATTTGAGGAGAGAAACCTAGATGATCTGGCTCTGAGTGAAACAAAGCTTAAGGGTAAAGGGGAAGAATGCTTTGGAAATGTCTTAGGACATTGGTAAGAAGACAAGAGATAAGGAAGGAGTAGCACAACTCCTGAAGTTGGAGTTGTGGGAGTGTTATAGAGTGTAAGGAAGGAAATTCTAGATTGAAGTGGGTAAACTGAAAGTAGATGGCGAGAGATGGATGATTATCAGTGCTTTTGCACTTGGCTACGAGAAGAAAAATCATTAGAGACAAGAGTTTTGGGAACAGTCGATTGAGTGTGCCAGCAGTTTTGATGTCAGAGATCAGATTTTTGATGTTTGAATTGGATGCGAAGGTGGGTAATGTGACAATTGAAGGTATACATGGGGAACATGGGGTATTCAGTGTTAAGAATGGAAATGGTGAAGAGGTTGTGGAGTTGTGTGCTGAAAACAGACTGGTGACTGGAATGTCTGGTTCAAAATGAAGGTTATACATGAGCATACGTTATGTGTGTTTGAGATGGTCAACAGGCATTACTCGATCACATACTAATTGATAGGCTTATAAAAGAAAGACTTTTGAATGTAGATGTGCTGTGAGAGGCAGCTGGTGGGATATCTGATCACTGTCTTGTGAAGGCGAGAGTGAAGATTTGTAGTTTTCGAGAGAAAAAGATTGGCAAGATTAAGTGAGCTCGGAGACATTGAGTGTAGAATGGCAAAAGGTGAGAGTAAGTGAACCAGAGGGAGTGAATGAGGAACGAGATGTATTTAAGGAAGCAGTGATGGCATGTGCAAAAGATACGTGTGGCATGCGAAATGTGAGAGGTGGACAGATTGAAAACGGTAGTGAGTGATGAATGAAGAATTGGTTGTTAGCGAAATATAAAAGAAATTGAATTGGGCTGGTACGTACAGAGAAGGAATGCAAATGACAGGGGAAGGTATAAGAGAAAGTGTCAGGAGGTCAGAGGAATGTGCAAGGTTTGAAAAAAGGCCAAATGAAAATTGTGTTGAGCAAGTGTTAGTAAATTTTAAGACGATTCGGCGAAGGGAGCAAATGGGGAAGTGATAATAAGTAGGGATGAAGTGAAGTGGACATAGGGTGAGTATTTTGTAGGACTGCCAAATATATTTCATGTTAGAGCGGTAGATATAGGGTGTTTGGGTCGGGGAGGTGTGCGAAGTGAGAGGGTCATGCAGAGTGATTTGGTGAAGAAAGAAGGGGTATGATGAAATTTAACAAGGCCGTTCAGTGGGTGGCATATTTGTTGATTTTTTCAAGAGAGTGGCTGACTGAGCATTTAATTGTTAGTATGGATCATAATGAAGGCTAGGGATATAAAGGTGAATGTTCAAATTACAATAGTATGAGTGTTCAAACAACAGAGATAAGGTTAGTCGAGTGTATCTGGTGTGTTGTATGGGAGGGTATTGACTGGGAGGGTGAAAGCACGTACAAAGCATCAAATTGAGAAAGAGCAGAGTGGTTCCATAAGTTGTGGAGAATGTGTGGAGCAGGCATTTACTTAGAGAATGTGTGTGAAAATACCTTAAAAAACATATGGATATTCATGTGGCATTTATTAATTTGGAGAAAGCATATGATACGATTGATAGGGAAGCCTTGCTGAAGGTCTCAAAAGTATATGGTGAGGAAGGACAGCTGCTTTGAGCAGAGATGTTTTTATCAAGGTTGTAAGGCAATTGTACGAGTAAAAGGAGAGGAGAGTGAATGGTTCCAAGAGAAGGTTGGTCTGCGGCAGGGGTCCTTGTGGAAGGTCTTAAGAGTATATGGTGAGGGAGGAAAGCTGCTTGAAGCAGTGAGAAGTTTTTATCAAGGGTGTAAGGCAATTGTACGACTAGGAAGAGAGGAGAGTGAATGGTTCCAAAAGAAGGTTGGTCTGCGGCAGGGTTGTGGATTGTCACCAAGGTTCTACAGTTTGTTTATGGATGGGAAGATGAGGGAGGTAAATGAGAGAGTCTTCTGTAGATGAGCTAGTTTGCATACTGTAGGGGTTGAGAGGACTGAGAAGCTAGTCATTTGTTGATACAGCACTGTTGGTGGATTCATATGAGAAGCACCAGAAGTTCGTGATTGAGTTTCGAAAAGTGTGAGAAAGGAGGAAGTTCAGAATGAATCTGAATAAAAGCATGGTTATTAGGTTTACCAGGGTTGCGGGACAGGTTAAATGGGGTATGGCCTAGATAGGATAAACATGGAAAAGTGAAGAAATTTAGATATCTAGGAGTGGACATAAGAGAGAATGTAACCATGGAGTTGGAACTTATTCATAAGGTGAGTGAGGGGGCAAACGTTCAGGAAGCGTTGTGGAGTGTGTGGAGAGAGAGAGAGAGGGAAGGGAGAGAGAGAGAGAGAAAAAAAATATATAGAATATACGAATAAAGTGCATATGAACGCGCACCTTCATAGAACATACAAACCTCCAACAGCCAGGATCGAACCCGGGACCCCTGTGCAAGAAGCAGGCATGCTAACCGCTAGGCTATGGGACTGTATAATAGGACACAACTATTCGAAATACTAAGTACTCGAATACCCTTCGTCTCACAATGGTGAGCAACGGGGTCTATACCGGTTGTTTCCGAAAAGACGCACATAGCCAGCTGATAGCGTTTTACCGAACCTAACTGTACAACGCGGAGGCATATGAATACGAATAAAGTGCATATGAACGCGCACCTTCATAGAACATACAAACCTCCAAAAGCCAGGATATATATATATATATATATATATATATATATATATATATATATATATATATATATACATATATATATATATATATATATATATATATATATATATATATATATGTATATATATATATATATATATATATATATATATATATATATATATATATATATATTTATCCCTGGGGATAGGGGAGAAAGAATACTTCCCACGTATTCCCTGCGTGTCGTAGAAGGCGACTAAAAGGGAGGGAGCGGGGGGCTGGAAATCCTCCCCTCTCGTTTTTTTTTTAATTTTCCAAAAGAAGGAACAGAGAATGGGGCCAGGTGAGGGTATTCCCTCAAGGCCCAGTCCTCTGTTCTTAACGCTACCTCGCTAATGCGGGAAATGGCGAATAGTTTGAAAGAAAAAAAAAATATATATATATATATATATATATATATATATATATATATATATATATATATATATATATATATATATATATATATATATATATATATATATTTATATATATATATATATATATATATATATATATATATATATATATATATATATATATATATATATATATATATATATATATATATATATATATATATATATATATTCCTATGAGTCTACGGGGAAAATGAAACACGAAAAGTTCCCAAGTGCACTTTCGTGTAATGATCCCATCATCAGGGGAGACACAAGAGAGAAATATAACAGTCAGTTGGTATACATCGAAGAGACGAAACTAGGACGCCATTTGGTAAACATGTGATTGTCCAAAACATACAACGAGCGTTCATAAACTTATCATTTTACAAATCTTATCAACAATAAAGTTGTCTAATTTGTACAGACCATCACTAATATTAAGATTATAATTCTTTGTGTATCTAATAATAGAAGATTCAATGATATTTCTCTTGGTAATAGAGTTAGAGTTAACAACTGAGATGGCGTTACTCCAGTCAATACAATGATCATAGTTGTTAACATAATTAAACAAGGCATTTGATTCTTGTCCAGTTCTTACACTATATTTATGTTGTTTAAGTCTAACAGAAAGATCCTTACCAGTCTGACCAACATGAAATTTATCACAGTTTCCACAAGGAACTTTATAGATGCAACAAAGAGAATTTTCTGATGAATTCCTGATTAAGATATTCTTTATAGTGTTATTGTTGCTAATGGCAGCATTTACATTAAAGGATTTAAGCAACATGGGAAGCAAAGTGAAATTATTATCAAAAAGGAGAACTAAAAGATTCTCGGTGTCAATGGGAGGTTTAGGCTCAACTCTATAAAATGATTTCTTTGCTAACTTAAGGGATTTATCAATGAAAGATCTAGGGTACTTTAACTTAGATCCCATAGAATATATCTTCTCAAACCCATCATCAATAAACTCTGAACTGCAAATACGTAATGCCCTTAGGAACATAGATTGAAATGATGATGATTTAACTCTGTCATGCTGAGATGAGTAATAATGGATATATGAGCATACATTGGTGGGTTTTCTGTATATGCTAAACTTAAACTTGTTTCCTTGTCTATGGATCATGCAATCTAAATATGGTTATTTTCATTTTCTACAGTAAATTTGATGGAAGGTACTAAATTGTTAAGTAAGGGGAGAAATATTTGTAAATTTTCATTTGTTTGCCAAACACAAAGAACATCATCTACATACCTAGACCAAATAACATTAGAAGGTAAGATATCCTTTAGTAATTTTGTTTAAGAAAATTCCATATAAAGATTACTTAGTACAGGTGAAAGAGGGCTACCCATTGCTATACCAAATTTTTGAGCATAATAATCTCCATTAAATTGAAATACACAGTCTTTTAAACACAATTTTATCAGTTCAATGAAATTAGACTTTGAAACAGGTAAATGAATATCATCCAAGACATCAAATAAATATTCTAAAAGGTCATCAACTGGAACTTTAGTGAAAAGTGAGGAAACATCAAAGCTAACTAGTTGGAAATCAAAATTAATATTGATATTGTTTAGCTTGTTGACTAAATCTACATTGTTCATGATATTAGAATTTGATACCTTACCCACTAAAGGGCTTAATAAGGAAACTAACCATTTTGATAATTTATATGCGATGGAGCCTGCTGAACTCACTAAAGGTCTTGCTGGAAAATTTTGTTTATGTGTTTTCATAATTCCATACATATATGGCAATGAAGGGGAAAAAGATGACAAATTTTTGATATGAGAAATGTTACGTTTCAACTACAACTTCATTTCTTCAATGAAGTGAGAATTAACTGCTTCTTAGGGAATTTTACTAAGTTTAAAATATGTTGTGTTATCATTTAGAAGGTTATTCATTTTAGATAAATAGTTACTTTTGTCTAGAATCACAACAGTGTTAGCCTTATCTGCTTTAGTAATGTTGATTCTAACTCTATTACCAAGAGAAATATCATTCGATCTTCTATTATTGAATACACAAAGAATTTTAATCTTAATATTAGTGATGGTCTGTACAAATTAGATAACTTTATTGTTGATAAGATTTGTAAAATGATAAGTTTATGAACGCTCGTTGAATGTTTTGGACAATCACATGTTTACCAAATGGCGTCCTAGCTTCGTCTCTTCCATGTATATCAACTGACTGTTATCTTTCTCTCTTATGTCTCCCCTGATGATGTGATTATTGCACGAAAGTGCACTTGGGAACTTTTCGTGTTTCATTTTCCCCGTGGACTCATAGGAATATATATATATATATATATATATATATATATATATATATATATATATATATATATATATATATATATATATATATATATATATATATATATATATATATATATATATATATATATATATATATATATATATATATATATATATATATATATATATATATATATATATATATATATATATATATATATATATATATATATATATATATATATATATATATATATATATATGTATGTATATATATATATATATATATATATATATATATATATATATATATATATATATATATATATATATATATATATATATATATATATATATATATATCAGATTGGGGAAGAGCAGTGTGGTTTCAGAAGTGGTAGAGGATGTGTGGATCAGGTGTTTGCTTTGAAGAATGTATGTGAGAAATACTTAGAAAAACAAATGGATTTGTATGTAGCATTTATGGATCTGGAGAAGGCATATGATAGAGATGATAGAGATGCTCTGTGGAAGTTATTAAGAATATGTGGTGTGGGAGGCAAGTTGTTAGAAGCAGTGAAAAGTTTTTATCCAGGATGTAAGGCATGTGTACGTGTAGGAAGAGAGGAAAGTGATTGGTTCTCAGTGAATGTAGGTTTGCGGCAGGGGTGTGTGATGTCTCCATGGTTGTTTAATTTGTTTATGGATGGGGTTGTTAGGGAGGTGAATGCAAGAGTTTTGGAAAGAGGGGCAAGTATGAAGTCTGTTGTGAATGAGAGAGCTTGGGAAGTGAGTCAGCTGTTGTTCGCTGATGATACAGTGCTGGTGGCTGATTCATGTGAGAAACTGCAGAAGCTGGTGACTGAGTTTGGTAAAGTGTGTGAAAGAAGAAAGTTAAGAGTAAATGTGAATAAGAGCAAGGTTATTAGGTACAGCAGGGTTGAGGGTCAAGTCAATTGGGAGGTAAGTTTGAATGGAGAAAAACTGGAGGAAGTTAAAGTGTGTTAGATATCTGGGAGTGGATCTGGCAGCGGATGGAACCATGGAAGCGGAAGTGGATCATAGGGTGGGGGAAGGGGCGAAAATCCTGGGAGCCTTGAAGAAAGTGAGGAAGTCGAGAACATTATCTCGGGAAGCAAAAATGGGTATGATTGAAGGAATAGTAGTTCCAACAATGTTGTATGGTTGCGAGGCGCGTGCTATGGATAGAGTTGTGCGCAGGAGGGTGGATGTGCTGGAAATGATATGTTTGAGGACAATGTGTGGTGTGAGGTTGTTTGATCGAGTAAGTAACGTAAGGTTAAGAGACATGTGTGGAAATAAAAAGAGCGTGGTTGAGAGAGCAGAAGAGGGTGTTTTGAAATGGTTTTGGCACAAGGAGAGAATGAGTGTGGAAAGATTGACCAAGAGGATATATGTGTCGGAGGTGGAGGGAACGAGGAGAAGTGGGAGACCAAATTGGAGGTGGAAAGATGGAGTGAAGAAGATTTTGATTGATAGGGGCCTGAACATGCAGGAGTGTGAAAGGCGGGCAAGGAATAGAGTGAATTGGATCGATGTGTTATACCGAGGTTGACGTGCTGTCAGTGGATTGAATCAAGGCATGTGAAGCGTCTGGGGTAAACCATGGAAAGTTGTGTGGGGCCTGGATGTGGAAAGGGAGCTGTGGTTTCGGGCAATATTGCGTGACAGCTGGAGACTGAGTGTGAACGAATGGGGCCTCTGTTGTCTTTTCCTAGTGCTACCTCGCACACATGAGGGGAGAGGGGGATGGTATTCCATGTGTGGCGAGGTGGCGATGGGAATGAAAAATGGTAGTCAGTGTGAATTGTGTGCATGGGTATATATGTATGTGTCTCTGTGTGTATATATATGTGTACATTGAGATGTATAGGTATGTATATTTGCGTGTGTGGGTGTGTGTGTGTGTGTGTCTACTTTCTGTATGGGGGTGGGTTGTGCCATTTCTTTCGTTTGTTTCCTTGCGCTACCTCGCAAATGCGGGAGACAGCGATAAAGGAAAATAAATATATATATATATATATATATATATATATATATATATATATATATATATATTTATATATAATTATATATATATATGTTCATATATATATATATATATATATATATATATATATATATATATATATATATATATATATATATATATATATATATATATATATATATATATATATATTAAGAATATATGGTGTGGGAGGCAAGTTGTTAGACGTAGTGAAAAGTTTTTATCGAGGATGTAAGGCATGTGTACGTGTAGGAAGAGAGGAAAGTGATTGGTTCTCAGTGAATGTAGGTTTGCGGCAGGGGTGTGTGATGTCTCCATGGTTGTTTAATTTGTTTATGGATGGGGTTGTTAGGGAGGTAAATGCAAGAGTCTTGGAAAGACGGGCAAGTATGAAGTCTGTTGGGGATGAGAGAGCTTGGGAAGAGAGTCAGTTGTTGTTTCGATGATGATTACAGCGCTGGTGGCGGATTCATGTGAGAATCTGCTGAGCTGGTGGACGTGTTTGGTAAAGTGTGTGGAAGATGAAAGTTAAAGAGTAAATGTGAATAAGTGCACGTAGGTTATGTAGGTACAGTAGGTTGAGGGTCAAGTCAAGTGGTGGTGAGTTTGATTGGAGAAAAACTGGAAGAAAGTGATGTTTTTAGTATATCTGGGAGTGGATCATGTCAAGCAGGTGGGAACCTTGGATAGCGGATGTGGATCATAGGGTGGGGAGAGGGCTGTTCCCACTCTTCTCGCTTCTGGTGCCATAGGCCTTTCGCATTTACGAAAAAAAAGGCAAAAAAAAAAACAAAAAAAAAAAAAACAAAAACAATAAAAAACAAAAAAAAAAAAAAAACAAAAAACAAAAAAAAACAAAAAAAAAAAACAATAAATAAATAAACAACAAAACAAAAAAAAAAAAAACAACAAAACAAAACAAATAAAAAAAACAAACACAAAAAAAAAAAAAAAAAAATAAAAAAAAAAAAAAAAAAAAAAAAAAAAAAAAACAAATAAATCATAAAAAAAAAAAAAAAAAAAAAAAAAAAAAAAAAAAAAAATCAAAAAAAACAAAAAAAAAAAAATAAAAAATAAAAAAAAAAAAATACAACAAAAAAAAAAAAAAAAAAAAACAAAAAAAAAAAAAAAACAAAAAAAAAAACACAAAAAAAAAAAAACAAATAAGAACAAAAAAAAAAAAACAAAAAAAAACAACAAAAAACAAAAAAATACCAAAAAAAAAAAAAAAACCAATACAAAAAAATAAAAAAAAAAACAAAAAAAAACACAAAAATAAAACAAAAAAAAATAAAATCTTTCTCGGAGCCCTTTGAAAATAAAATAACATAAAAAAATGACTAAATAAAAAAATGGTGGACAGTCGAGAAAATTATCACGGGAACAGCAGAAATGGGTATGTTTGAAGGAATAGTAGTTCCACCTAGGGTGTCATGGTTGCGAGGCGTGGGCTATGGATACGAGTTGTGCGCAGGAGGGCATGGATGTGCTGGTAAATGGGATGTTTGAGGACAATGTGTGGTGTGAGGTGGTTTGATCGAGTAATAACGTAAGGGTAAGAGAGATAAGTTGGCAAACTTAAATCAGAGTCGTGGTTGAGAGAGCAGTAGTGGTGTTTGAAATGGTTTGGGCAATGGAGAGGAATGAGTGAGGAAAGATTGACCAAGAGGATTTAATGGTGTCGGGGGGGGGAGGGTGGAGGGAACGAGGAGAAGGGGGAGCACAAAATTGGAGTTGGAGATGGAGTGAAACGGATTTTGTGTGATCGGGGCATGGAACATGCAGGAGGGTGAAATGGAGGGCAAAGGAATAGGTGAATTGGATCGATGTTGGTATACAGGGGTGACGTGCTTCAGTGATTGAATCAATGCATGTGAAGCGTCCGGGGTAAACCCAAACCCAAAACAGGAGGGGTGTGAAGGGGGGGAAAGGGCAAAAGGGGGGGAGGGGGAACGGGGGTGGGTGTGGGGAATTGGGGGAGGGGGGGGGGGGGGAGGGTGTGTGGGAGGGAAGAAGGAGGGAGAAGGGGGGGAAGGGGGGAAGGCGGCCGGAGGTGTTGACAAAGGGCCGAAATGAAGGGGGGGTAAGGGAGGGAAATTGGAAAACAAGGAGGGAGGTGGTGGAAAGGGGGAGAGAAGGGTTGGCTGGGGTAAGGCGGGGAGGGAAGTGGTGGGGGGGGGAGGACAGGAAAATGGAAGGAGGGGGAAGTGAAAGGTGAGAGGAACGGGAAGGGAGGTGAAAGGATAATGGGTGGCTTGGGTTACTGTGGGGATGTGATAGTGTGTAGTTGGATGCCTTGTGTGTGAGAGGTGGGGGGGAGGGGAGTGGGAGAGGTTATGTGCAGTGTATTTTTGTGTGGGGGGTGGGGTGAGAAAGGGTGTGACGCTGGGAAGGAGGGGGGGGGAATGGGGGGGGAAAAGGGGGAGTGGGAAGAGGGGATGGAGGGAGGGAGAAAAGAAAAGAGGGGTGCAAGGGAGGGGGTGGGGGGTGAGGGGGGGGGGGGAAGGGGGGAAGGGATAGGGGAAAAAGGGCGGGGGAGGAAGGGGGGGGGGTCGGGGAGGGGGGAGGGGGGGAGGGGCGAAGGAAAAAAGAAGGGGGGAGAGGGGGGAGAAGGGAGGAGGGGAGAGGGGGGGGGAGAAGGGAATGCAGGGGAGGGAAGGGGGAAGGAGAGGAGGGTGGTAAGGAGAGGAGGAGGAAGGGGGGAGAGAAGGGGGAAAGGAGGAAGGGAGAGAAGGGGTTTGAAGGGAGGGAAACAGAGTAGTGTGAAGGGGGAAGGTAAGGGTGAAGAAGGGAAGGAGAGGGGGAACGGAAGAAGAAGGGAAAGGGTGGTGGAAGGGGGAGGTGGGGAAGGAAGGGAGGAGGTGGTGTAGTGGAGGGGAGGGGAGTGGGAGGGGAAGGGGGGAGGGAAAAAAGTGGGGTGGGGGGGAGGGAGGGGAGTGTAAGGAAAAAGGAAAGAGGTGGGGAGGGGCAGACGGGGCAAGAGTGAACGAAGGACGGAATAGGGAAAGAAAATGGGGAGGGAGGAGGGAAGGGGGGGGGGGGGGGGGGAGAAAAAAGGAAAAAAAAGAGGGAAGGGACAAGGGACGGAAGGGGGGAAGGAGGGGTAGGCGGGAGGAGGGAGAAAGAAGAGCGGAAGGGGGGAACGGAGAAAAAGGGGGAAAGTCTACAGAGGGTAAAAAAAGGGAGGAAAAGAGGGAGAAATGGGGTGGGGGGGGGGGGAGGTAATAAGGAAAACGGGGAAGCAGAGAAGAGGGAAGAAGAAGAAGAAGAAAGGATGGGGGGGAGGATTGGAAACAGGGGGGGGGGGCAGAGTGCCAGGGGGGGAAAAGGGTTAAGGAAAGCTAAGACTTGTCGTTAGGTATGTATATTTGCGTGTGTGGTAGTGTGTATGTACATGTGTATGGGGGGGGGTGGGCATTTTCTCGTCTGTTTCACTTGCGCTACCTCGCAAACGCGGGAGACAGCGACCCTAAGTAAAAAAAAAAGAAAAAAAATATTTATACTTAGAAAAAGCAAATGGATTTGTATTTTAGCATTGTGGTCTGGGAAGGATATGATAGAGTTGATAGAGGATGCTCTGTGGAAGGTATTAAGAATTTCATGGTGTGGGAGGCAAGATGTTAGAAGCGCAGTGAATGTTTTTTTATCGAAGCATGGTTAAGGATGTGTACGATGTAGAGAAGAGAGGAAATGATTGGTCTCAGTCAAATTTAGGTTTGCGGCAGCGGGTGTGTGATGTCTATTAGTTGTTTAATTTGTTTATGGATGGAGGTTTTAAGGGAGGTCGAATGCATGTAGTTTTGGTAAAGAGGGCAAAGTATGAAGTCTGTTGGGATGAGAGTACGTTTTAGCTGCTTTCATAAAGACCTTTCCATGTGCGAGTCACGCCTTTTTGGGGGTGGGAAAAAAGTAAGGAAGTAGGGTAGCCAGTGCAGTCCCCAGTTTGTTGTTCGCTGATGATACAGCGATTGGTGGCCCCATGACTTCATGTGAAACTGCAGAATGCGTTGACTGAGTTTGGTAAAGTCGTGTGAATAAGAAACTTAAGAGTAAAGGTAAATAAGAGCAAGGTAATTAGGTAGAGTAGGTGTAAGGATCAGGCCCCTATTGGGAGGTAAGAATCTGATAGAAAAATAATGGGGAGTAAGTAAAGTGTTTTAGTTATCTGGGTTGTGGATCTGGCAGCGGTATTGGAACCATGAGCGGAAGTTGGACATTGGGGTGGGGGAGGGAGGCGGAATAAATCCTGGGAGGCCTTGTAAGTGAGAAAAGAAAGGAGAGACAGAAACATGAAGAAGAAGAAAAGAAGAGGATTGAACTAGAAGGAAGAGCAAGTTTGTGGTAATGCAAATGTTGAGAAAGACTAAAGAGGATAAGAAGTCAGGAAACAAAGATAGAAAGAGAAATTAAGATAGAAAGAAGTAAAGAGTAAGAAGATAGATAGAATCTGAAGAATAAGAAGAAAGAATAGAAAGAGAGCAAAGAAAGAGATATAGAAGGAAGAAAAAGAAGGCATACGAAGGTATAATGTAAGAATAGAAAGATGAGAAAGAAGAGAAAACAAAGAGAGGAAGAAGAAGCAAGAAGAATAAGAGATGAAGAAAGAAGAGACAGACTACAAGAAGGAAAAGGAAGAAGCTTCAAGAGATGAAGAACGAGAAGAAAGGTAATAGAACCAAAATAGAGAGAGATAAATTGAAGAATATAGAACAGGTCCTAAGCAAGAAGAAAGAATAGAAAGAATATTATCAGAGATAGAAGAAAGTGAAGGTAATGAAGATAGATAGTAAGAGTAATGTAAGAAAGAAGAAGATGAAAAAGAAGATAACAAGTAAAGGAATAAGATCAATGCATAAGCAATAAAAGAATACAATAAAAGATGAGTACATCAGAGAGGAGTAAGAAAGAACGAAAAAGAAGAGAAAGAACGAAGATAGAAGTGAGTATGGAGGGTGAAGAAAAAAGGGAAAAGAAAAGAAAGAAAGAAAAAGATGAAGAAGAAAAGAACATCTATGAAAATTAAGAGAAGTAGATGATTTAATGACAGAGAAGAAGAATGACTAGATAAAAGAAGAAAATAGGAATGAAGATAAAAATCTAGATAAGTGTTTGAATGTGAAGACAAAGATGGAAGAATTAAGTAAGAAGATAGATGAAGACAGAATACAAGGATTAGTAGGAAGAAGTAACAAACTACTAAGTCCAAGAGAAGAATCGAGTGTGAAAACGAACGTAAGATAGAAAGAAAGAAGATAAGATCAAATATGAAGAGAAGTTAAAAAGAGAGAATAGAACCAGAATAAGGACAGATGTAAAAGATGTAAGATGTTGTGGAAGTCGAGATCATTTATCTGGGAAACAAATAATGGGCTATGTTTGAAGGAATAGTGGGCTCAATAATGTTTGTTGTGATTGCGAGGCGTAGGACTATGGATAGAGTTGTGCGCAAGGAGGATGGATATGCTGGAAATGAGATGTTTGAGGATAATTGTTGTGGTGTGATAGGTGGTTTGAATGCAGTAAGTAATGTTTAGGGTTAAGAGAGATGGTGGGGAGTGAACAAAAAAGAGCGGTGAGTTGAGAGAAGACAAGATGAGGGTGTTTGGAAATGGTTTGGGCACATGAAGAGCTTGAATGTGAGGAAAGATTGACAAGAGATATATGTGTTTCGGAGGTGGAGGGGGAGCGAGGATGAAGTGGGAGGACCTACCTTTGGAGGTTGGGAATGATGGTGTGATAAAATATTTTGATTGTTCAGGGCCTGAACATGCAAGTGGGTGAAATAAGGGCTAGGATAGAGTGATTGGATCGATGTGGTATTACAGGGGTTGACTTGCTGTCAGCTCGGATTTGAATTCAGGGCATGTTGTCCAACAGGTCTGGGGTACAACCAAGGGTATGCTGTGTAGTGGCATGTATTATTTACGTTGTGAGACGTATGTATATACATGTGTATGGGGGTGCGTTGGTCTAGGTTGCGGGTCTTGGGCGTGGTGCGAACCTTGGCTCGTATTGGCGCATTAGTGGTGCTGCGGCATTTATTTCGTCTGTTTCCTTGCCGCTACCTCGCAATCGCGGGAGGACACGACAAGCAACAAAAAAAAATATAAATCCTCATACATTTATATATTTTATATATATATTTATATTTATATATCTTTTATTATTGTATATTTTTTTTGTATTTTATATATTTGGATGGGGTTGTTGGGGAGTGTGAATGCAAGATTTTGAATGAGGCGGCATGTTAGGACAGTCTGTTATGGCAGATGGTGAGTGGTGCTTGGGAAGTGATAGTTCAGTTGTTGTTCGATGATTGATGCAGCGCTATGGATGAGTCATGGGAGAAACTGCTAATGCTGGTGTATGAGTTCGGATGAGATGGATAAGAATTAGGAATCGGGGTTCATATTTGGGTCTGGTATTGTATTTTGGGGTATATTTTTAGTTGGACGGGGGGGGTGGGGGGTGGTTAGGGGTTTAGAAAGTATTTCTATGTAGGATATGGTTAGGAGTGGGGTTATTGTTTGGGATTGGTGAGGCGTGCGGTGGTATTGTATTGGGTATGGATTGGGGTATTTATTCGTGGAGTTGATGTTGCAGGCCAGTTATGTGTTTAGGGGGGTTGGGTGTGGGGGGTTTTGGTTGAAGGTTGTGGCGTTGGTTACTTTGGTTAGGGATTTTTGGGCGTTAGTTGATTATATAGTAATTCAAAGGGGTAGATAGTGATATCTATAATGTTTAGTGTTAGTTTCTGAAATAATCTGTTATTTAAGAAAAAAAGTTCTCAACCAAAAAGGAAATGTCTTGAGTGAATAAAGGAGATCAAGGGGCAGCTTTAAGTTTAAGAAGAAGGTTAATTATTGATTCAAGATGCAAAGGATTAATTAAAGGTTCAGGTAGGCCTGGTTGAAGGGGTACAGCTCAATTGTGGAGGTAAGTTTGAATGGAGAAAACAAAACAACACAAAAAAACTTGTAGGAAAGTAAAGTGTTGTAGATATCTGGGAGTGGAATTCGGGCAGCTGTATGGAACCCCATGAAGCGGACTATAAAAGTTAGCACACAACGTACCTCACCTAACCCGCCCACTAGAACTTAAGGTTGGGATCACATCGTGGTGGGGACACGTGGAGCGATCAGTTAAAAATAAAAAAATAACAAATTATTAATAAAATACTCCTGGGAGCCTTGAAGCAATGTATGGAAGTCCAGAACATTATCTCGTAAATCAATAAATATGGGAGGGTATGTTTAAAGCGTTAGTTGATTCGGTTCCATTCTCTATTTTGATCACCCGATGTTGGAGGAGTGGGCTTTCGTTCGACATGTCCTGCCGCGATGGAGGGTGGCATTTGCTGGGAATGAAGACGGTTTTGAGAGACAATGTGTGGTGGGAGGTGTTATGTTCGAGTAAGTAACCGTTAATGGTATGAGATTATGTGTGATAATAAATAGAGCGTTGGGCATTAGTAGAGCAAGACGGAGGTTGTTGTGTCTCTATACTATACTCACACTTGGTACTTTTGAAATTGTTTGGGACTTTGTGTGTGTGTGATCGGTTGCTGGATCTGAAAAGTCTTGATATGATATTTTTGATGCTTCGACATAATTGATTTGGCTGTTGGAGGATCTGTTGATTGATTTGATAGAAATGGTTTTGGGGCACATGGAGAGAATGAGTGAGAGAAAGATTGTACAAGTGGATTATATTGTCGTGGTCGTGTAGGGGAAACGTGGAGAAGTGGGGGACCATAATTAGTGATGGTGGAATGATTTTTGGAGTGATCTGGAAAGGAGTTTGTTGTTTATTGGAGGTGTGGGAGTGGGTCTAGTATTAGGGTTGTGTGTGTGGGAGTTTGGGGAATGGGGGGGGTGTGTGTGGGGTTGGTGTGTTATTTTATGGTTTTGCTTTGTTTTTTTTTGTTTTTGTGTCTGTTTTGTTCTGTGTGGTTTTAGGTCCCATTGTGTGTGTGAGTATGTATTTTTTGATCCTTTTCTGGTCTTGTTGTTATAGGGTGGGAGTTGTGTTTTGTGCTCTTTTGTTGTAGTAACCCTACCATGTCTTCGTTGGTTTTGGTGTAGAAATGCCCTAGCCATCCGACTTGCTTGCGTTGATTTATGTTTATTTAAGAGAAGGCTCGAGCATGGGCTGTTTTGGACTCCTGCTTGTGTTGGAAATTTGATGGTCCTAGGCTTATTGGGCTCGTTTCGAGGTGTTGTTGGATGCTTTCCATATCTTGTGTGTTTTTTCTTCCTTTTACTGCGGACCTTTATGGAGGTGGGGAGTGAAAAAATAAAAAAAAATAAAAAATAGATTTAAAGATTTATGTGTGATCGGGGGCCTGAACATGCAGGAGGGTGTGACCAAAGGGGGCATGGAACTAGAGGTGAATTGGATCGATGTAGGTTAGGGGTTTGACGCTTGCTGTCGTGGAATTGAATCAAGGGCATGTGTAGAGTCTGGGGTAAAACATGGATATTTACTGTGGAGGTATGCTTCTAAGTGTACAGCCGTCATCTATTACCAGTAACCATTGCGGGTTCCAGTTGGTCGTGTAGGTTGACTTTACTTGTCTATGGGGTGGGTTGGGACTTTTCTTTGTCGAATTTCCTTGCCGCTAAATACGCATATCGCGGGAGAATGAGATATCTAAAATGCATTTTGATTATAATTTATTTGGGTTTTCTGTGTGATTTAGATAGTGCTGTGTGTGGTATTTATGTATCATTTTTTGAGAAGTATTTTTTTGAGACCGTTGTATGTCTTGTGTGTTTTTCATATATTTCTAAATTTTATTAGATCTTAAATTTTTTTTTTTATTATATATTTCTTAGATTGTCTTTAATTATATAATAGATTTATGATATTTATTTATTCATTTATTTTTATTTTTCGTATATTTGCTTTGTCACTTCTGTAAGCCCGCGTTTACACGTAGGTTTGCGAATGGATTACTGACACGATGATAATTTTCTGAACTGCCAAAACATGTAAACTTGTATTGTCATGTATCGGAACACAATATCTCTTGTGTATGATCCCTCAAAAAGTCGTACTGTCTCAATGTGCACAAATATTTTAAACACATCAAAGACATTCCATATGTCACATGATACCCAGCGCTATCACAATTCACACTGATACGCTATATTTTTCAAACATTCCCTTGCCAACACCTCGCCACATATGAATACCATCTCCGCTCCACCATCTTGGGTGCACGGCGGTATGCGCTTTGTCATACCATATAAAGTCAACACAATAGGACCTCTTCGTTACAATCATTCTCTAGTGTTCTGGCAATAAATTGCCTCAACCATTATTCCACCAGTCCACTTTTCCACATCCAGGCCCCAACACACGATATTCAATGTATACCCCTCCACCTCCCAGACGCTTCACTGGGGCCCTGGATTCTATCCACTGACAGGCCGTCAACCCCCAGTATTACCACATCGATTCAACACACCTTCTCAATCTATTACTTGCCAGCCACTATTTCCCACTCTTCTGCAAGTTGGTTCAGGCCCCGTCCGAGCGCACGAATTAAAATCAATTCTTTTTTCAACTACATTCTTTCCTTCTCCTAAAATTTTGGTTCTCACCAACTTATATCCCTCGGTACCACATACTTACTGTGTTTCCCTTGTCTTGACTAATTTCTATAATTAGTAATCTCCATCTGGTTCCCTATCTTTTTTCCTAACTCATTCTACTCAGAGGTGCCCCCTTAACCATTTCAAAAACACCCTCTTCTACTGTCTTCTTCAACCACTGATCTTCATTTTTTCCCAAATCTCCTTATTAACCTTACATTTCTTACTCGATATCTAACCACCTCAACACACTACCCAATTGTCCTGTATAATCTCATTTCCAGCACATCCACCCTCATGTACGCTCCACACCATCCCTCTATTCCTTTGCCCACCCCCGCCCTCGCAACCCATACTAACATTGTTGGATCCTAATTTTCCTTTCATTCATAACCATTTTTTGCTTTCCGAGGTTAATTTTCTCGACTTCCAAACATTTCTTCTTCAGGGGCCAGGGATTTTTTTCGCCCCTCCCCCTACCCCTATGATTCTCTCTCATTCTCGCTACCGATTCCATGAGGGCTTCCTTCCGCGGCGGCCAGTGCGGCGAGTAACTGTTCTCCAGTGTAGCACCCGGCAAGTTGGTCTACACAAACAGTGACCCCACTTAGATCTTCGCGTGATGGAACAGATATTAAGTTCCACTTCCACGAAGACTCCTTTTTTTTACCTCACCCATCTTTTCCCCCTTTTACAGACTATATACCCAATGGATATCCTATAAAGCACTTTACCCCCTGCTCCAGGTTTTTCTACAGTGTGTGAATCTTAACTCTTCCTCCCAGCTTGACTTGACCCTAGCAACACCCTATCATGCTACCTTATATACACTTGATTGGTATGCATCTCATGTGCTCCTTGTAATAATTTCCGCGGTTCACACACTTTTACCGATCATCCTATAAGTCTCCAGTTTTCCTGCCGTTTCTACCACATCTATAATGTTTATTCTCGCCTACAGCGCGTGTTGTCCCATACATCAGCAACTTTCTACTTAGTATGAATCTACGTCCACATAGCGTCTCTCAATCAACCAACACGACTTTCATTCTTTTTGAATAACGCACGTGCCTTTTTACTATTGCATTGCTCCTCCCTATAAATCTACCCACACATCATAAACTTAATTAAACAAACTTGGATAGTGACGACACACACACCCTTGCGCTTTACATTCAGTCAATGAGTTCCATTTCATTAGTGGGAGAGAACGGAAGTAGCTGGTAGGTCTCAGGGACAGGGAGGTTGACGCGCGATGTAACTATCTTTTGCTCTGCGGGTTCATTCATGTCCCAATGTATAATTATATTCTTTATCAGTCCACTGTGCAGTCGCTCATCAACTCTCTAGCCTATTTGGCGCCTTATCACTGTTCCGTATTCACTTTTCTGGCGAGTAAGTAATCTTTTGACATAGTAGTGGTTCGTTGGTTGTGTCGATAGTTAAGGTCCAGCGCAAAAATCACCAGCAAACGTCGTGTCGATCTCTAAGGAGGCATATACTGTAAGAGACTAATAGTGAGGTTTCCAATACTCGCTGGTCAAAAATGATCTTTGAAGGAGCGTCTGGAAGACATCAAGACGACTTGCTTGTACAAGGCACACTGTGTATTGTTTCCTGGTTTGTCTTCTTGATTAATCTTTGTCAGACGGTGTTGGGGTTGCCACCCTCTCCAGAGCTTTCCCCGGTGCCTTGGTGTGTATCGCAAATGGACTGCTTTAAGCCTTCTTTATGGATTGGGATGGGGCTAAGACTCCGTGGGGGTGAATCGGCATATCTGTTCTTATTATCCTTACCAACCTGGTCTACAATTCAGTTTCTTCACCACCCCCCTTTTTATATAGATTTACACCGGCTATTTTCTTCCCTTTTCAGGAGGACATTGCCGGCGGTGCTGACGTCCCCGCCACAAAGCTTTTACTACCTCAAACTACTCGGGGTTCCCTTATTGCATGTACCCTACTCTCACTTTACCTGCAACATAAACCCCCCTTACTTCCCCAACAGTCAACCTCATCCGAGTAACCCACAAGGTCCTCAACAGCTCCCTACAGCTTTATTTCTCCCCTGATCTAATGACTTTTGGCTATTAATTACAAAAACTACTTCTTATATTATTAACCTACCTTATTTATATATTACTGAGCACACTCTTTCTCCTCTTCCTCATTCACAATTCTCTTGTGACCCCTTTTCTCCAAGCCCCATATGGCACGTCCCTTCATTGGAACAGGAACATGGGGGACGAGAGGGGAAGGTAGCATAGGGTGGCGTAACTCAATGCAACTGTTACTGAGGGGGTGGAGATTTAGTTTAGGAGTTCTGGTGTTAAGACGCGAATACCACTTTGAGATGCGGGACGTCGAATCAAAGGGAGCCATTAAGAGGCCATCCGGGAGAGGCCCTCGTACACGAATAGGGTATCGAGGGAGGGTAGGTTATGTGACAGACATGTGCTTTGGTGGCCCTGGATTTAATTTTGCGGCTTAATTCAGGCGAGCTGAGACGTCTGCTAGTTATAATCGTTTCTGCTTCTGCCACAAACCAAGTCAAACCTTTGTCTCTTTTCAATCAACTACCGAATATAGATTGTCTGGACTACTAGCAAGATTGTGCCGCGCACAGCTTTAACTGCTCTGTGGACACGTTTTTGTGGAAATGTCAGTCCTCCTCTCTATAAGAATTCTCCATGGAGTCTCACCGGGTCCAGGTCTGGGACTACACGTCACTCCTTGGTATCTTCCTCACAATAAGTCTCTTTTCCCATGCTCACCTTATCTCACACCATCCCTCTTTACCCCAACCTTACATTATATATATTATATATATAGTCATATTTCCCATATATATTTATATAATATACTATATATTTATATATTTATATATATATATATACTCATATATATATATATATATATATATTTATATTATATATCTATATATATTATATATATATATATATATATATATATATATTTATATATATTATATATATCCCTGGGGTTAGGGGAGGAAAGAATACTTCCCACGTTATTTCCCTGCGTCTCGATAAGGAAGGCGACTAATAGGGAAGGTGATGCGGGGGGAGGGATATTACCTCCCACATCATCGGTTTTTTTTTTTTGGTTTTCAAAAGAAGGTTCATCTGAGATTTGGGGGCCAGGTGAGGTTGTTTTTTTTTTCACTCAATGGCCATTTACGTGTTCCTGTTATACAGCTTCCACGAAGCTTATCGCGGGTTATGGCGTTTGTATGTATTTATAATTTATTTATAATATAATTATATATCATTCTATATATTTTTATTTAGATTTTGAAGTTTCTTTAATATACTATAATTGTTTTATATACTCCTATTTATATATTTTGATGTTCAGTTATATTTACTAATAATACTGATTATTTTCGATTAATGTCTTTATTTATTTGAATTGTCTCTGTCTCAGCGCGCTTTCGACGAGGGTCCTTGTAGCTAAGGTCTTATGACGATTGATTACTAATGGTCACGCCTCTTTAAATACGCAATTGTTCTAAGGATTGAGTTTTCATCTCACTCTGGGAAACACTCATCGTTAGCTTGTCTGTTTAACATTTTGTATGATGATTGGGTCTCTGTGTGTGAAAATCTCTAGTCTATGCTATTTTTGTAAACAGGACTATTGGCATATAGGGTACGTGGTTGGCATGGCACTGCGTATAATCTAGAATCACATTTGGGCAATACCATCCCCTCCCGCCTCATTCGTCGTCCTGTCGTGCGGTCGTTGGAGAGCGCTAGGAATTTAGTATAATTCTTTTCGGAGATGGATTGGAATATTGAAAGGAGCGTGCGTATTGCTTCGTTTGACAAGTTTATTAACTGCGAAAGGGAATATGAATGGAGAAAACTATATAACGTTTAATGGGGTTTTATAATATGTAGCAGGCTCTGGAAAGGTTGGGTTGTCCAATAGGTATGCCTCCAGGGTATTAAGAGGGTGGGGGGAGTATATGAGTGAATTGGGGTAGAGTGCGTCCAGGGGAGCAGGGATAAAGATATAAATAAGAATTTGGGATGCGGACATTCCAGGAAAGCAAAAGTTTGCAATTGAGAATCTATATTTTTGAGGGAAGAACTGGGGAATAACGAACTTTTGGGGGGGGGGCCGAGAGAACACATTAAGAGAATCGTGGAGGTAGAGAATGACGGAAAGAAGATAAGACGAAATGAAATACAGTGATAGTAGAGGGAGGGGATTGAGAAGATTATATGGTATGAGAAATGGGGAATATTCTCAATGTCATAGACAGACATAACGACCGAACAACAATCTATTTATCAAGTAAGAGCATGATCCTTCGATAAATCTATCTCCATCGGCCACAACGGGACCGGTGAGGGGCTATTCTAGCACGTAATTCGGTACATATAAACGATTGTATTGTAACCTCAAATCAAACCAACTCACACCACAACATTGTCCTCAATCATCTCAATGTCCAGCACATCCACCTCATACGCACAACTCTACCTTCATCCATAATCAAGCCTCGAACACTTTCACTTAAACTATTGTGTGTTTAGAACCCACTATCTCCCTTCAACACCATACCCATTTTTGCTTTCCGGTGATAATGTTCTCGACTTCCACACTTCTCCTTCACAAGGACTCACTGTAGTATTTTCGCCCTTCCACCCTATGGATCCCACTGCCGCTTCAATGGTTCATCCGCTAGCCTGTTCATCACTCCCAGATGTACCTCTTTAAAACATCTTTTAACATGTACGTCCAGTTTTTCACTCCATTCAAATATTGACTTGACCCTCAACCATACTTTACACTAATAACATTGCTCCTTATTCACATCTTACTCGTACTATTCTTTCAACATACTTTACCAAACTCATTACAAACGATTTCTGGTTTCTCACTTGAATCTGAACAAACTGCGGCGTTGGGTATCATCAGCTCGACTAACAAACTGATTCACAAGTCAACTAGCCCGCATTTCATCAATCAGCCACGATGTACTATTAGCTGCCCCACAAATTCTTTCCTTTAACATCTTGCATCTGCAACCCCTCCACCTGTCTGTTCCACATCCTTTAGAAAAAATACTTTATATACACCACATGGGAGACATCTCTCTACCTGCAGCATAACGCCATTTATGTCGTTCCACATAGCTGCGGGACAGCGCGGAAGTCACGGTATCTGGCGTTATCCTCGTTCAAAATCGTCCATCGCGATCTATTATCTCCTACGAGGCACCTACACTATACATATATGCGTTAAAATTCCTTCCATCTGTTCATCTCTATATATTCTATCATATTCCATCCTACCCAATTCCACATAATTAGGAGAATTACAATTAACATTTTGCTTTCACCTTAGTATTTCTCTATTTACATTCTTCATAAAGCCTTTCCCACTTATCCACAAAATCCTTTCCACCTTCTAGAAAACCACACTTGCTCGTGCCACACATTGACTTGTATGCTCTTGTACCATGATTCACCCTTCTCTTCAATACCATCCCATTTTATGTGTCCCCTGGTTAAATATTATCAACACAAATTATATCCCTCTCATAGCAAAATTTAAGTTGCCACTCACGCATCTACGATCTCCCCCACCAGGGCACGATTTGGTACATTTTTACAACGGCTTCTTTGTCCTAGCTAAGGCACGAACTATATACAGCTTGGCTACATCCGTATCATTGTGGGCTTATCATTCTTTATACTTTTAACAAATGACATGGATCTCCGCTATTAAAAGATGAACCACTCCTGGTCTGTTCTATTGTATTTGCACACTGCTACACTCATCACATAACTGCTGCTTGACGGAATTTCATCTGTACCGACATTTCGCTGTTCCGTCCATCTTCTCCGATTTTACCAAAATCATTTCTCCATCTACACTCTCACTTTAGCACAACACCTCGCACCCAAAACACCCTATATCTGCACTTATCATCTACACATTCAACATCCTTTAAAAATTCACTCACTCCATCTCCTTCTCACATCACCATACTTGTTATCACCTCCCATTAGCCCCCTTACTAGGAAGTTCCCTTTGGTCACACTCGTCTGACGCACTTTAATTCTACATCATTCCCATAAACTCTTTTTATACTCCCTAAGATATTTTAATGTTTCTCTATCACTCCGAACCTAGCTTGTGCCTTAGTTTTCACCGTAGTTGCACACATTCTCTTGCATCCGGTCTCTTTCTTTTATACTTCTCCACTCGAATTGCATTGTTTACCTGCAAAAATTCGTCCAAAAATTTCCTCTCTCTTACATCTTCCTTCAATAAATAATCTTACTTCTTCATCCCACCACTCACCTTCCTTTTAATCAGGCACCTCCACTCTTCTCTGCACACAAGCATCTTCTTGCGCTTTCCATCACTACACTTCCTCCTAAATTATCATGCTCCATTCCTCCCGCACTCCCCTGCACTCTTCACATTGTTCTCACCTTATTTTCCATTTCTGAGCTAGGTCTCTCATGGTTCTTTCACCTCCTCATTACACAAAGTCTCACTTCACTCCAATCGCTCACTTAATCTTATCACCCTTCTTCTCCCCAACATTCACTCGTCTTTTCTTGAAATCCACCCCATACAAAATTTCTATCACCTTAGGCCTCCACAAGTTACATGAATCTAAACATCCTCTGTTGCAACCTTTATCAGTCTTTATTCAGCCAATAGTCTCGTATTACGCGAGACACTGTACATTTATACATGTAATCCCTCCAAAATATTTAACGCTCTCTGTCCATCTCTCCTACTTTCATACGTATTTACTTATGTATTTCTCGCCTTTTTAAACCATGGTATTCCCAATCACCAGTCACTTTTTAAGCACATAAACTCGTACGATCTACTTCTCCTATTTCCATTCTAAAACATGAAACACCCATGGTATATCACAATGAATTCCCTCAACTGCACACATTACTCTCACACTTGCATTTCTAATCACCCATTTCACTACAACACCAGGTCTCGTGAAATCAAAAACCACTAACATCATCATTCAGCTAGCCTCCCAAAAACACTTGCTCAACTCATTAATCTTTTTTCTTCATTTATCAGGTGATTTCTGCAACCAATAATTACTCACCCCATTCTCTCTCCATTCTCAACTTTCGTTTTTACTAGTATCAATCGTAAAATTTCTTTCATCAATTCTTTTCTCTATAAAAAACACCCCCCTCCCACTACATCCTGTTTCAGGTTTAGTATTGTACTCTCTATCCTTTGCTCTTTGATGTCCTCTCATTAACCCCCTGACTTTACTCCAAGACATTCCCAAAACCACTTTCCCCTTTACCTTGAGCTTCGTTTCTCAGAACCAAAACATCTAGGACCCTTTCCTCAAACATACTACCTATCTCTCCTTTTTTCACATCTGGTTACATCCACAACATTTAGACAACCCAGTCTGAGCCTTCGAGGAGATGAGCACTCCCACGTGACTCCTTCTGTTTCCCATTTCAGAAAGTTAAAAAAAAAAAATACAAGGAGGGAGGATTCTGGCCCCCTCTCCCGTCCCCTTAGTCGCCTTCTACGACACGCAAGGAATGCCTGGGAAGTATTCTTTCTAAATTATTTCTTACATTTTCATATGTATATATATAGGTGTATGTGTGTATGTGTGTATATGTGCGTATGTATGCGTTATTATGTATAATATTTTTATTATATATATATATATATATATATATATATATATATATATATATATATATATATATATATATATATATTTTATATAATTATATATATATATTATATATATATATATATATATATATATATATATTACATATATATATATATATATATATATATATATATATATATATATATATATATATATATATATATATATATATATATATATATATATATATATATATATATATATATATATATGTATATATATATATATATATATATATATATATATATATATATATATATATATATATATATATATATATATATATATATATATATATATATATATATATATATATACATATATATATATATATATATATATATATATATATATATATATATATATATATATATATATATATAAATATATATATATATATATATATATATATATATATATATATATATATATATATATATATATATATATATATATATATATATATATATATATATATATATACATATATATATGTATATATATATATATATATATATATATATATATATATATATATATATATATATAGTGACAACTCACAAAGTGAAATTTCACATTTGCAACAGATTAGGATAAGGAACAAAATTTGTATGATGTTCTGTGTCCCCTTGTACTAGTTGTGAGAGATTAGAAAAAATACAGTTGTATACTTTTTTATTTTTCAATGTCTGAAACATTTTTCCCAGTAACACTTTTCATGCTATAAACATCAATCCACTTTTACATAACAGGGTGCTATTAATGTCAACCTACAAACTTAATTTCCCACGACAAGTTGAAATCTGTGCACAATGTAGGCTTTGTTGGCTGGGCTAAGATGGCAACCCTATTGGAGCTGCCTGAAGGCTCTAGCAACCTGCTAGTGACAATGTTGGACAGGCATGCACCTTTCCTAGGGCTATGGTAGAAACAACTGCCAATAACTTTCAATGGTAGATGATTTGCCCTTTTTAAAGGGTATCATATATGAATATTGTATGAATATTGATATGTAAATTCCAGTTGTTGCTGGACTCTGTCTGTTTGTGGTTACACCTGGAGCAAAAAGTCACCTTCAGCGATGTTGCATCATCATCAGTGGACAAAAAGAGAACAATCTTGTTGAAGAACTTCTTGTTCCAAAGGAGTCCATCCTTTACCTGCTACTGATTGTAGCACAGCCTTGAAGCTGCAGGAACTCAATAAAAAGGGTCCTGTGGTTATGTAATAAAATCTTGTAAATTCCTTGTATATATTGAAAGAAATTTCTTTACTTGACTTGTGAGGGCTATTGATGGGATAACATATTGGTGTGTTTTATTGTATTCAAAAGGAAACCATTCTAGATATTGTAAAACAAGCTGAATCTGAGTCATACTGGTGCCAGAAGCAGTATGGTTAGAAAAACACTTAAAAAAATCAGACTGATTAACAAAAAAAATGAGGGAAAGTTATTGGAATTTAGCTACCTCGCTAACGTGGGAGACAGCGACAAAGCAAAATAAATGAAAAATAAATATATATATATATATATATATATATATATATATATATATATATATATATATATATATATATATATATATATATATATATGTTGTAGAAGGGGACTAAAAGGGGAGGGAGCGGGGGGCTGGAAATCCTCCCCTCTCGTTTTTTTTTTTTTTTTTTTTCTAATTTTCCAAAAGAAGGAACAGAGATTTGGGCCAGGTGAGGGTATTCCCTCAAAGGCCCAGTCCTCTGTTCTTAACGCTACCTCGCTAATGCGGGAAATGGCGAATAGTTTGAAAAAAAAAAAAAAAAAAAAAAAAAAATATATATATATATATATATATATATATATATATATATATATATATATATATATATATATATATATATATATATATATATATATATATACATATATATATGTATATATATATATATATATATATATATATATATATATATATATATATATATATATATATATATATATATATATATATATATATATATATATATATACATATATATATGTAATATATATATATATATATATATATATATATATATATATATATATATATATATATATATATATATATATATATATATATATATATATATATATATATATATATATATATATATATATATATATATATATATATATATATATATATATATATATATATATATATATATATATATATATATATATATATATATATATATATATATATATATATATATATATATATATATATATATATATATATATATATATATATATATATATATATATATATATATATATATATATATATATATATATATATATATATATATATATATATATATATATATGTCCTGGTAGGGGACATCGTTCCAATTTACTCTATTCTTTGCATGCATTTCATCCTCCTTCATGTTCAGCCTCTAAATCATTTTTATTCCATCCTTCCACCTCCAATTTGGTCTCCAATTCTCCTCGTTCCCTCCACCTTCGACATATATATCCTCTTTGTCAATCTTCACTCACTCATTCTCTCCATGTGACCAAACCTTTTCAAAACACCCTCTTCTGCTCTCTCAACCACACTATTTCCATTACCATTCGTCTCTCTTACCCTTTCATTGCTTACTCAATCAAACCACCTCACACCATATATTGTCCTAAAACATCTTATTTCCAGGACATCCACCCTCCTTCGGTATTACCCTATCTATAGTCCAGGCCTCTCAACCGTATATCTTTAATGGAACCACTATACTTTTAAACATACCCATTTTTGCCTTCCGAGATAATGTTTTCGACTTCCGCACATTTTTCAACGCTCTCAGAAATTTCGCCCCCTCCCCCACCCAATGATTCACTTCCGCTTCCATGGTTCCATCCGCTGCCATATCCACTTTCAGATATCTAAAACAATTCACTTCCTCAAGTTTTTCTCCATTCAAACTTACCTCTCAACTGATTTGTCGCTCAACCCTACTGTACCTAATTACCTTGTTCTTATTCACATTTACTCTCAGCTTTCTTCTTTCACACACTTTACCAAACTCCGTCACCAGCTTCTGCAGTTTCTCACCCGAATCAGCCACCAGCGCTGTATCATCAGCGAACAACAACTGACTCACTTCCCAAGCTCTCTCATCCATAAAAGACTGCATGCTTGCCCCTCTTTCCAAACCTCTTGCATTCACCCCCCTAACAACACCATCCATACACAATTTAAACAGCCATGGAGACATCACACACCCCTGCCACAAACCGATATTCACTGAGAACTAATCACTTTCCTGTCGCCCTACACGTACACATACCTTACATCCTCGGTAAAAACTTTTTAATGATTCTAACAACTTACCTCCCACACCATATGTTCTTAATACCTTCCACATAGCATCTCTATCAACTCTATCATATGCCTTCTCCAGATCCATAAATGCTACATAGAAGTCCATTTGCCTTTTTGAATATTTCTCACATATATTTTTCAAAGCAAACACCTGATCCACACATCCTCTACCACTTCTGAAACCATACTGCCCTTCCCCAGTCTGATGCTCTGTACATGCCTTCACCCTCTCAATCAATACCCTCCCATATAATTTCCCAGGAATACTCAACAAACTTATACCTCTGTAATTTGAGCACTCACTCTTATCCCATTTGCCTTTGTACACTGGCAGTATGCAAACATTCCGCCAGTCTTCAGGCACCTCACCATAAGTCATACATACATTATTATTATTATTATTATTATTATCATTATCATCATTATCATTATCATTTTTAATGCTATTATACTTTGCCGTTTCCTATCCATTCGTATATACACATACATATACACATATACACGTACACATACATGGAAATGCATATCTAAATATAGATACACATACTTACGCATACACTTACATATACATAGATACACTTTTCCATATTCATACTTGCTCGCCACCATCCATTCCGGCACTACCCGGCCCCAGAGGATAAAGCATCGCCATCCCCTGTGTCAGTTGGTTAGCGCCAGGAAACGGACGAAGAAAATCCACATTCGCTCACACTCATTCTCTAGCTGTCATGTGTAATGCACCTAAGCCATAGCTGTCCATACGTATCCAGGCCCCAAAGACCTTTCCAGGGTTTACACGCAGGGCGTTTGTCTTACCCTGGTTCAGTCCACTGAATGCACGTCGACCCAGTATACTAAATCATTCAAATTCATAGTATTCCTTGCACGGCTTTCACTCTCCTGCATGCTCAGGACTAATGGCACAGAATCATTTTCACACACCCCTCCTTCCACCTACGATTTGGTCTCATGATTTTCTTTGTTCCTTACACCTCAGACACATATTTCCTCTTTTCCAACTTTTCTTCACTCATTTTCTCCGTATGTCCAAAACATTTCAGCAAGCCTTCTTCTGCTCCCTCAACCATACTCTTCTTATTACCACACATCTCTCTTACTCTTTCATTACTACTCGATCAAATCACCTCACACCATATATTGTCCTCACACATTTCATTTCTAGCACATCCACCCTCCTCTGCACAACACTATCTAGATCCCATGCCTCACAGCCGGTTTCCCGTGCTGTCTTAGTTAACATGGATAAAAAGAAAATCAACTTTTCAGGTACTTCGGACTGATATTTTGGTTCCTGTGTTTACATCTGTATTCATTCTCATTTTCTATCTGCATATTTTTGTCCAGCACCCGTACGCAGTGCGCTTATATGGAGTCAGTAAGTCTAGTTATCTGGTAACAGTTTTCTCATTCTCTGTATTCTCGCAAAGTACATTTTATAACCGTTTGCAGAACTGTGACCAAAATTGTACCACAGTCTAGATGATATCTGCTGAATGCTAGGTATACATATAATACCACCTCCATGTTCTTGTTTTTACGTCTCGAAACTTGAATCCATACACCGTCCTAGGCTAGCCATACTATATACAATACTATATTAGCCATACCATATACTGCACTATACTAGCAATACCATATACCGCACTATGATAGCTGTCCCATATACCGCACTATACTAGCCATACCATATATTGCATTATACTAGCCATACCATATTCTGCACTATACTACCCATACCATATACCGTACAATACTAGCCATACCTTATACCATACTATATTAGTCATACCACATAACATACTATGCTACCCATACCATATACAGCGATATACTAGCCATATCATATACCGCACTATACTAGTCATACCATATACAATACTATACTAGTCATTCCACATACCATACAATATTAGCCACATCTTGTACCGCACTATAGTTGCCATAACATACACTGCACTATAGTAGCCATATCATATACTGCACAATATTAAACATACCATATACCGCACTATACTAGGCATATCATATACTGCACAATACTAGCCATGCCATATATCGCGCTCTACTAAGCATACCATATTCCACACTATATACTGGCCATACCATATACCGTACTGTACTAATCATACCACATTCCATACTATACTATCCACACCATATACTGCACTATACTAGCCATATCATATATCGCACTATATTAGTTATGCCATGTGCCTTAATATTCTAGCCATACCATATACCACACTGTATCAGCCATGGCATATACCATAATGTACTAGCCATAATATATACCGCACTATACTAGCGATATCATATACCGCACTATATTAGCCATACCACAAACTGTAATATAGTAACCATACCATATACGGCACTATTTCATCCACAGCATATTCCAAAATATACTAGCGATTCCTTATAATGCACTCTACTAGGCATACCATATACCGTACTATTCTAGGCCATACCATATACCGCAGTATATTAGGAATACCATATACCATAATATAC
>NC_092227.1:24047361-24159861 GCF_036320965.1 Panulirus ornatus
GTATGTAAATACATGTGTATGTGGGTGTGTTAGGTCATTCTTTCGTCTGTATCCTTGTGCTACTTCGCTAACGCGGGAAACAGCGACAAAGTATAAAAAAAACATAAATGATGATATATATATATATATATATATATATATATATATATATATATATATATATTTCACATTATTCGCCATTTCCCGCGTTAGCAAGGTAGCATTAAGAACAGATGCCTGGGTCTTTGAGGGAATATCCTCACCTGGCCCCCTTCTCTGTTCCTTCTTTTGGAAAATTAAAGAAAAAAAAAAGAGAGGGGAGGATTTCCAGGACCCCGCTCCCTTCCCTTTTAGTCGCCTTCTACGACACGCAGGGAATACGTGGGAAATATTCTTTCTCCCCTATCCCCAGGGATAATATATATATATATATATATATATATATATATATATATATATATATATATATATATATATATATATATATATATATATATATATATATATATATATATATATATATATATATATATATATATATATATATATATATATATATATATATATATATATCTATATATATTATTTATTTCTTTTATTTTGCTTTGTCGCTGTCTCCCGCGTCTGCGAGTTAGCGCAAGGAAACAGACGAAATAAATGGCCCAACCCACCCCCATACACAAATATATACACACACGTCCACACACGCAAATATACATAACAATACATCTCAATGTACACATATATATACACACACAGACACGTACATAATACACCCATGCACACAATTCATATTGTCTGCCTTTATTCATTCCCATCGCCACCTCGCCACACATGGAATACCATCCCCCTCTCCCCTCATGTGTGCGAGGTAGCGCTAGGAAAAGACAACAAAGGCCTCATTCGTTCACACTCAGTCTCTAGCTGTCATGCAATAATGCCCGAAAGCACAGCTCCCTTTCCACATCCAGGCCACACAGCGCTTTCCATGGTTTACCCCAGACGCTTCACATGCCCTGATTCAATCCATTGACAGCACGTCAACCCCGGTATACCACATCGATCCAATTCACTCTATTCCTTGCCCGCCTTTCACCTTCTTGCATGTTCAGGCCCCGATCACTCAAAATCTTTTTCACTCCATCTTTCCACCTCCAATTTAGTCTCACACTTCTCCTCGTTCCCTCCACCTCCGACACATATATCCTCTTGGTCAATCTTTCCTCACTCATTCTCTCCATGTGCCCAAACAATTTCAAAACACCCTCTTCTGCTCTCTCAACGACGCTCTTTTTATTTCCACATATCTTTCTTGCCCTTACATTACTTACTCGATCAAACCACCTCACACCACACATTTTCCTCAAACATCTCACTTCCAGCACATACACCCTCCTGCGCACAATTCTATCCATAGCCCACGCGTCGCAACCATACAACATTGTTGGAACCACTATTCCTTCAAACATACCCATTTTTGCTTTCCGAGATAATGTTCTCGACTTCCACACATTCTTCAAGGCTCCCAGGATTTTCGCCCCCTCCCCCACCCTATGATTCACTTCCGCTTCAATGGTTCCATCCGCTGCCAGATCCACTCCCAGATATCTAAAACACTTTACTTCCTCCAGATTTTCTCCATTCAAACTTACCTAATTGACTTGACCCTCAACCCTACTGTACCTAATAACCTTGCTCTTATTCACATTTACTCTTAACTTTCTTCTTTCACAAACTTTACCAAACTCAGTCAACAGCTTCTGCAGTTTCTCACATGAATCAGCCACCAGCGCTGTATCATCAGCGAACAACAACTGACTCACTTCCCTAGCTCTCTCATCCACAACAGACTTCATTCTTGCCCCTCTTTCCAAAACTCTTGCATTCACCTCCCTAAAAACCCCATCCATAAACAAATTAAACAACCATGGAGACTTCACACACCCCTGCCGCAAACCTACATTCACTGAAAACCAATCACTTTCCTCTCTTCCTACACGTACACATGCCTTACATCCTCGATAAAAACTTTTCACTGCTTCTAACAACTTGCCACCCACACCATATATTCTTAATACCTTCCACAGAGCATCTCTATCAACTCTATCATATGCCTTCTTCCGATCCATAAATGCTACATACAAATCCATTTGCTTTTCGGAGTATTTCTCACTTACATTCTTCAAAGCAAACACCTGATCCACACATCCTCTACCACTTCTGAAACCACACTGCTCTTCCCCAATCTGATGCTCTGTACATGCTTTCACCCTCTCAATCAATACCCTCCCATATAATTTACCAGGAATACTCAACTAACTTATACCTCTGTAATTTGAGCACTCACTCTTGTCCCCTTTGCCTTTGTACAATGGCACTATGCACGCATTCCGCCAATCCTCAGGCACCTCACCATGAGTCATACATACATTAAATAACCTTACCAACCAGTCAACAATACAGTCACCCCCCTTCTTTAATAAATTCCACTGCAATACCATCCAAACCTGCTGCCTTGCCGGCTTTCATCTTCCGCAAAGCTTTTGCTACCTCTTCTCTGTTTACCAAATCATTTTCCCCATCCCTCTCACTTTGCACACCACCTCGACCAAGACACCCTATATCGGCCACTCTATCATCAAACACATTCAACAAACATTCAAAATACTCACTCCATCTCCTTCTCACATCACCACTACTTGTTATCCCCTCCCCATTAGCGCCCTTCACTGAAGTTCCCATTTGCTCCCTTGTCTTACGCACTTTATTTACCTCCTTCCAGAACATCTTTTATTCTCCCTAAAATTTAATGATACTCTCTCACCCCAACTCTCATTTGCCCTCTTTTTCACCTCTTCCACCTTTCTCTTGACCTCCTGTCTCTTTCTTTTATACGTCTCCAATTCAATTTCATTTTTTCCCTAGAAAATCGTCCAAATGCCTCTCTCTTCTCTTTCACTAATAATCTTACTTCTTCATCCCACCACTCACTACCCTTTCTAATCAACCCACCTCCCACTCTTCTCATGCTACAAGCATCTTTTGCGCAATCCATCACTGATTCCCTAAATACATCCCATTCCTCCCCCACTCCCCTTACTTCCATTGTTCTCACCTTTTTCCATTCTGTACTCAGTCTCTCCTGGTACTTCCTCACACAAGTCTCCTTCCCAAGCTCACTTACTCTCGCCACCCTCTTCACCCTAACATTCACTCTTCTTTTCTGAAAACAAATCTTCACCTTAGCCTCCACAAGATAATGATCAGACATCCCTTCGGTTGCACCTCTCAGCACATTTACATCCAAAAGTCTCTCTTTCGCGCGCCTGTCAATTAAAACGTAATCCAATAATGCTCTCTGGCCATCTCTCCTACTTATATATGTATACTTATGTATATCTCGCTTTTTAAACCAGGTATTCCCAATCACCAGTCCTATTTCAGGACATAAATCTACAAGCTCTTCACCATTTCCATTTACAACACTGAACACCCCATGCATACCAATTATTCCCTCAACTGCCACATTACTCACCTTTGCATTCAAATCACCCATCACTATAACCCGGTCGCGTGCATCAAAACCACTAACACACTCATTCAGCTGCTCCTAAAACACTTGCCTCTCATGATCTTTCTTCTCATGCCCAGGTGCATATGCACCAATAATCACCCATCTCTCTCCATCAACTTTCAGTTTTACCCATATTAATCGAGAATTTACTTTCCTACATTCTATCATATACTCCCACAACTCCTGTTTCAGGAGTACTGCTACTCCTTCTCTTGCTCTTGTCCTCTCACTAACCCCTGACTTTACTCCCAAGACATTCCCAAACCACTCCTCCCCTTTACCCTTGAGCTTCGTTTCACTCAGAGCCAAAACATCCAGGTTCCTTTCCTCAACATACTATATCGGTCACTCTATCATCAAACACATTCAAGAAACCGTCAAAATACTCACTCCATCTCTGTCTCACTTCACCACTACTTGTTATCATCTCCCCACTTGCCTTCTTCAATGATGTTCCCATTTGTTCCCTTGTATTACGCACTTTATTTTGCTCCTTCCAAAACATCTTATTCTCCCTAACATTTGATGATACTCTCTCACCCCAACTCTCATTTACCCTCTTCTTCACCTCTTGCACCTTTCTCTTGACCTCCTGCCTCTTTTATGTATCTCTCACTCATTTATATTATTTCCCTCCAAAACTCGTCCAAATGCCTCTCTCTTCTCTTTCACTTATATTATTACTGTTTCATCTCACCATTCACTACCCTTTCTAATCTGCCCACCTCCCACGCTTCTCATGCCACAAGTATCTTTTGCGCAAGCCATCATTGCTTCCCTAAATACATCTCATTCCTCTCCCACTCCCCTCACCTCCATTGTTCTCACTTTTTTCCATTCTGTACTCAGTCTTTCCTGGCACTTCCTCTCACAATTTTCCCAACATTTTCTCTTCTTTTCTGAAAACTTCTACAAATCTTCATATATATATATATATATATATATATATATATATATATATATATATATATATATATATATATATATATATATATATATATATATATCCATATTCTGCTTTGTCGCTGTCTCCCGCGTTTGCGAGGTAGCGCAAGGAAACAGACGAAAGAAATGGCCCAACCCACCCACATACACATGTATATAAACCCACGTCCACATACGCAAATATACATACCTATACATCTCAATGTACACATATATATATACACACACACATACATATATACCCATGCACATAATTCACACTTTCTCCCTCTAATCATTCCCATCGCCACCTCGCCACACATGGAATACAATCCCCCTCCCCCCTCAAGTGTGCGAGGTAGCGCTAGGGAAAGACAGAAAAGGCCTCATTCGTTCACACTCAGTCTCTAGCTGTCATGCAATAATGCCCGAAACCACAGCTCCCTTTCCACATCCAAGCCCCACAAAACTTTCCATGGTTTACCCCAGACGCTTCACATGCCCTGATTCAATCCACTGACAGCACGTCAACCCCGGTATACCACATCGATACAATTCACTCTATTCCTTGCCCGCCTTTCACCCTCCTGCATGTTCAGGCCTCGATCACTCAAAATCTTTTTCACTCCATCTTTCCACCTCCAATTTGGTCTCCCACTTCTCCTCGTTCCCTCCACCTCCGACACATATATCCTCTTGGTCAATCTTTATTCACTCATTCTCTCCATGTGCCCAAACCATTTCAAAACACCCTTTTCTGCTCTCTCAACCACGCTCTTCTATTTCCACACATCTCTCTTACCCTTACATTACTTACTCGATCAAACCACCTCACACCACACATTGTCCTCAGACATCTCATTTCCAGCACATCCACCCTCCTGCGCACAACTCTATCCATAGCCCACGCCTCGCAACAATACAACATTGTTAGAACAACTGTTCCTTCAAACATACCCATTTTTGCTTTCCGAGATAATGTTCTCGTCCTCTACACATTTTTCAAGGTTTCCAGGATTTTCGCCCCCTCCCCCACCATATGATTCACTTCCGCTTCCATGGTTCCATCCGCTGCCAGATCCACTCCCAGATATCTAAAACACTTTACTTTCTCCAGTTTTTCTCCATTCAAACTTACCTCCCAATTGACTTGACCCTCAACCCTACTGTACCTAATAACCTTGCTCTTATTCACATTTACTCTTAACTTTCTTCTTTCACACACTTTACCAAACTCAGTCACCAGTTTCTGCAGTTTCTCACATGAATCAGCCACCAGCGCTGTATCATCAGCGAACAACAACTGACTCACTTCCCAGGCTCTCTCATCCCCAACAGACTTCATACTTGCCCCTCTTTCCAAAACTCTTTCATTCACCTCCCTAACAACCCCATCCATAAACAATTTAAACAACCATGGAGACAACACACACCCCTGCCGCAAACCTACATTCACTGAGAACCAATCATTTTCCACTTTTCCTACATGTACACACACACACACACACACACACACACATATATATATATATATATATATATATATATATATATATATATATATATATATATATATATATATATATATATATATATATATATATATATATATATATATATATATATATATATATATATATGTATATATGTACATATATATATATATATATATATATATATATATATATATATATATATATATATATATATATATATATATATATATATATATATATATATATATATATATATATATATATATATATATATATACATATATATATATATATATATATATATATATATATATATATATATATATATATATATATATATATATATATATATATGTATATATATATATATATATATATATATATATATATATATATATATATATTTATATATATATATATATATATATATATATATATATATATATATATATATATATATATATATATATATATATATATATAAATATATATATATATATATATATTTTTTTTTTTTTTTTTTTGCTTTGTCGCTGTCTCCCGCGTTTGCGAGGTAGCGCAAGGAAACAGACGAAAGAAATGGCCCAACCCACCCCCTTACACATGTATATACATACGTCCACACACGCAAATATACATACCTACACAGCTTTCCATGGTTTACCCCAGACGCTTCACATGCCCTGATTCAATCCACTGACAGCACGTCAACCCCGGTATACCACATCGCTCCAATTCACTCTATTCCTTGCCCTCTTTTCACCCTTCTGTATGTTCAGGCCCCGATCACACAAAATCTTTTTCACTCCATCTTTCCACCTCCAATTTGGTCTCCCTCTTCTCCTCCTTCCCTCCACCTCCGACACATATATCCTCTTGGTCAATCTTTCCTCACTCATTCTCTCCATGTGACCAAACCATTTCAAAACACCCTCTTCTGCTCTCTCAACCACGCTCTTTTTATTTCCACACATCTCTCTTACCCTTACGTTACTTACTCGATCAAACCACCTCACACCACACATTGTCCTCAAACATCTCATTTCCAGCACATCCATCCTCCTGCGCACAACTCTATCCATAGTCCACGCCTCGCAACCATACAACATTGTTGGAACCACTATTCCTTCAAACATACCCATTTTTGCTTTCCGAGATAATGTTCTCGACTTCCACACATTCTTCAAGGCTCCCAGAATTTTCGCCCCGTCCCCCACCCTATGAACCACTTCCGCTTCCATGGTTCCATCCTCTGCCAGATCCACTCCCAGATATTTAAAACACTTTACTTCCTCCAGTTTTTCTCCATTCAAACTTACCTCCCAATTGACTTGACCCTCAACCCTACTGTACCTAATAACCTTGCTTTTATTCACATTTACTCTTAATTTCTTCTTTCACTCACTTTACCAAACTCAGCCATATTTATTTATACATATTTATTTTGCTTTGTCGCTTTCTCCCGCGGAAACAGACTAAAGTATGGTCCAACCCACACACATACACATGTATATGCATACACTTCCACACACGCAAATATACATACTTATACATCTCAACGTATATATATATATATATATATATATATATATATATATATATATATATATATATATATATATATATATATATATATATATATATATATATATATATATATATATATATATATATATATATATATATATATATATATATATATATATATATATATATATATATATTTATACATTTATACATTTAATACATTTTTATTATTATTATTTATTTTTTATTTATTATACATTATTTATACATTTCTCATATGTATATATATGTATGTGTGTGTGTGTGTATATGTGCGTGTGTGTGTATGTGTGTGTGTGTATATGTATATATATATGTATATTATCCCTGGGGATAGGGGTGAAAGAATACTTCCCACGTATTCCTCGCGTGTCGTAGAAAGCGACTAGAGGGGACGGGAGCGGGGGGCCAGAAATCCTCCCCTCCTTGTATTAATTTCCTAAAATGGGAAACAGAAGAAGGAGTCACGCGGGGAGTGCTCATCCTCCTCGAAGGCTCAGAGTGGGGTGCCTAAATGTGTGTGGATGTAACCAAGATGTGAAAAAAGGAGAGATAGGTAGTATGTTTGAGGAAAGGAACCTGGATGTTTTGGCTCTGAGTGAAACGAAGCTGAAGGGTAAAGGGGAAGAGTGGTCTGGGAATGTCTGGGGAGTAAAGTCAGGGGTTGGTGAGAGGACAAGAGCAAGGGAAGGAGTAGCAATACTCCTAAAACAGGAGTTGTGGGAGTATGTGATAGAGTGTAAGAAAGTAAATTCTCGATTAATATGGGTAAAACTGAAAGTTGATGGAGAGAGGTGGGTGATTATTGGTGCATATGCACCTGGGCATGAGAAGAAAGATCAAGAGAGGCAAGTGTTTTGGGAGCAGCTGAATGAGTGTGTTAGTGGTTTTGATGCACAAGACCGGGTCATAGTGATGGGTGATTTGAATGCAAAGGTGAGTAATGTGGTAGTTGAGGGAATAATTGGTACACATGGGGTGTTCAGTGTTGTAAATGGAAATGGTGAAGAGCTTGTAGATTTATGTGCTGAAAAAGGACTGATGATTGGGAATACCTAGTTTAAAAAGCGAGATATACATAAGTATACTTATGTAAGTAGGAGAGATGGCCAGAGAGCGTTATTGGATTACGTGTTAATTGACAGGCGCGCGAAAGAGAGACTTTTGGATGTTAATGTGCTGAGAGGTGCAACTGGAGGGATGTCTGATCATTATCTTGTGGAGGCTAAGGTGAAGATTTGTATGGGTTTTCAGAAAAGAAGAGTGAATGTTGGGGTGAAGAGGGTGGTGAGAGTAAGTGAGCTTGAGAAGGAGACCTGTGTGAGAAAGTACCAGGAGAGACTGAGTACAGAATGGAAAAAGGTGAGAACAATGGAAGTAAGGGGAGTGGGGGAGGAATGGGATGTATTTAGGGAATCAGTGAAGGATTGCGCAAAAGATGCTTGTGGCATGAGAAGAGTGGGAGGTGGGTTGATTAGAAAGGGTAGTGAGTGGTGGGATGAAGAAGTAAGAGTATTAGTGAAAGAGAAGAGAGAGGCATTTGGACGATTTTTGCAGGGAAAAAATGCAATTGAGTGGGAGATGTATAAAAGAAAGAGACAGGAGGTCAAGAGAAAGGTGCAAGAGGTGAAAAAAAGGGCAAATGAGAGTTGGGGTGAGAGAGTATCATTAAATTTTAGGGAGAATAAAAAGATGTTCTGGAAGGAGGTAAATAAAGTGCGTAAGACAAGGGAGCAAATGGGAACTTCAGTGAAGGGCGCAAGTGGGGAGGTGATAACAAGTAGTGGTGATGTGAGAAGGAGATGGAGTGAGTATCTTGAAGGTTTGTTGAATGTGTTTGATGATAGAGTGGCAGATATAGGGTGTTTTGGTCGAGGTGGTGTGCAAAGTGAGAGGGTTAGGGAAAATGATTTGGTAAACAGAGAAGAGGTAGTGAAAGCTTTGCGGAAGATGAAAGCCGGCAAAGCAGCAGGTTTGGATGGTATTGCAGTGGAATTTATTAAAAAAGGGGGTGACTGTATTGTTGACTGGTTGGTAAGGTTATTTAATGTATGTATGACTCATGGTGAGGTGCCTGAGGATTGGCGGAATGCGTGCATAGTGCCATTGTACAAAGGCAAAGGGGATAAGAGTGAGTGCTCAAATTACAGAGGTATAAGTTTGTTGAGTATTCCTGGTAAATTATATGGGAGGGTATTGATTGAGAGGGTGAAGGCATGTACAGAGCATCAGATTGGGGAAGAGCAATGTGGTTTCAGAAGTGGTAGAGGATGTGTGGATCAGGTGTGTGCTTTGAAGAATGTATGTGAGAAATACTTAGAAAAGCAAATGGATTAGTATGTAGCATTTATGGATCAGGAGAAGGCATATGATAGAGTTGATAAAGATGCTCTGTGGAAGGTATTAAGAATATATGGTGTGGGAGGAAAGTTGTTAGAAGCAGTGAAAAGTTTTTATCGAGGATGTAAGGCATGTGTACGTGTAGGAAGAGAGGAAAGTGATTGGTTCTCAGTGAATGTAGGTTTGCGGCAGGGGTGTGTGATGTCTCCATGGTTGTTTAATTTGTTTATGGATGGGGTTGTTAGGGAGGTGAATGCAAAAGTTTTCGAAAGAGGGGCAAGTATGAAGTCTGTTGGGGATGAGAGAGCTTGGGAAGTGAGTCAGTTGTTGTTCGCTGATGATACAGCTCTGGTGGCTGATTCATGTGAGAAACCGCAGAAGCTGGTGACTGAGTTTGGAAAAGTGTATGGAAGAAGAAATTTAAGAGTAAATGTGAATAACAGCAAGGTTATTAGGTACAGTAGGGTTGAGGGTCAAGTCAATTGGGAGGTGAGTTTGAATGGAGAAAAACTGGAGGAAGTGAAGTGTTTTAGATATCTGGGAGTGGATCTGGCAGCGGATGGAACCATGGAAGCGGAAGTGGATCATAGGGTGGGGGAGGGGGCGAAAATCCTGTTGGCCTTGAAGAATGTGTGGAAGTCGAGAACATTATCTCGGAAAGCAAAAATGGGTATGTTTGAAGGAATAATGGTTCCAACAATGTTGTATGGTTGCGAGGCGTGGGCTATGGATAGAGTTGTGCGCAGGAGGATGGATGTGCTGGAAATGAGATGTTTTAGGACAATGTGTGGTGTGAGGTGGTTTGAACGAGTGAGTAACGTAAGGGTAAGAGAGATGTGTGGAAATAAAAAGAGCGTGGTTGAGAGAGCAGAAGAGGGTGTTTTGAAGTGGTTTGGGCACATGGAGAGGATGAGTGAGGAAAGATTGACCAAGAGGATATATATGTCGGCGGTGGAGGGAACAAGGAGAAGAGGGAGACCAAATTGGAGGTGGAAAGATGGAGTGAAAAAGATTTTGTATGATCGGGGCCTGAACATGCAGGAGGGTGAAAGGAGGGCAAGGAATAGAGTGAATTGGAGCGATGTGGTATACCGGGGTTGACGTGCTGTCAGTGGATTGAAGCAAGGCATGTGAAGCGTCTGGGGTAAACCATGGAAAGCTGTGTAGGTATGTATATTTGCGTGTGTGGACGTATGTATATACATGTGTATGGGGGGGGGGGGGGGGTTGGGCCATTTCTTTCGTCTGTTTCCTTGCGCTACCTCGCAAACGCGGGAGACAGCGACAAAGTATAATAAAAAAAAAAAATAATATTTATACACACACTCAGACATATACCTATACTCACACGTACATAATTCATAATGTCTGCCTTTCTTCCTTCCCCTCCCTACCTCACCGCATATGAAATAGCAACCCCCTCCCCCTTCATGTGTGCGAGATAACGGTAGGAAAAGACAACTAAGGCCACATTCGTTCACAATCAGTCTCTAGCTGTCATGTAATAATGCACCGATACCACACCTCACTTTCCACATCCAGTCCCCACAGAACTTCCCATGGTTTCCCCTGGATGCTTCACATACCCTAGTTCAATCCATTGACAGTATGTCGATCCCGGTATATCTCATCGTTCCAATTCACTCTATTCCTTGCACGCCTTTCAATCTCCTGCATGTTGAGGCCCCGAATACTCAAAATCTTCTTCACTCCATCTTTCCACATCCAATTTGGCCTCCCACTTCTCCTCGTTCCCTCCACCTCTGACGCATATATCCTCTTTGTCAATCTTTCCTCACTCATTTTTTCCATGTGACCAAACCATTTTAATACACCCTCTTCTGCTGTCTCAACCACACTCCTTTTATTACCACACATCTCTCCTACCCTTATATTACTTACTCGATCAAACCACCTCATACCTCATATTGTCCTCAAACATTTCATTTCCATCACATCCACCCTCCTCCACACAACTCTATCCATAGCCCACGCCTCGCAACCATATAATATTGTTGGAACCACTATTCCTTCAAACATACCCATTTTTGCTTTCCGAGATAATGTTCTCGACTTCCACACATTCTTCAACGCTCCCAGAAATCTCCTCCCTTCCCCCAACCTATGATTTACTTCCGCTTCCATGGTTCTATCCTCTGCTAAATCCAATCCCAGATATATAAAACAATTCACTACCTCCAGTTTTTCTCCATTCAATTTTACCTCCCAATTGACTTGACCCTCAACACTACTGTACCTAATAACCTTGCTCTTATCCACATTTACTCTCAACTTTCTTCTTTCACACACTTTACCAAACTCAGTCACCAGCTTCTGTAGTTTTTCACATGAAACAGCCAATAGCGCTGTATCATCACGGAACAACAACTGACTCACTTCCCAAGCTCTCTCATCCACAACAGACTGCATGCTTGCCCCTCTTTCCAAAACTCTTGCATTCACCACCCTAACAACCCCATCCATAAACAAATCAAACAACCATCGAGACATCACACACCCCTGCTGCAAACCTACATTTATTGCGAACTAATCACTTTCCTCTCTTCCAACATGGACACATGCCTTACATCCTCGATAAAAACTTTTCACTGCTTCTAACAACTTGCCTCCCACACCATATATTCTTAATACCTTCCACAGAACATCTCTCTCAACTCTATCATATACCTTCACCAGATCCATAAATGCTACATACAAATCCATTTGCTTTTCTTAGTATTTCTTACATACATTCTTCAAAGCAAACACCCTATCCACATCCTCTACCACACTGCTCTTCCCCAATCTGATGCTCTGTACGTGCCTTCACCCTCTCAATCAATAATCTCCCTTATAATTTCCCTGGAATACTCAACAAACTTATAACTCTGTAATATGAACACTCATTTTTATCCCCTTTGCCTTTTTACAGTGGCACTATGCAAGCATTCCGTCAATCCTCAGGCACCACACCATGAGTCATACATGCATTAAATAACCTTACCAACCAGTAAACGATACAGTCACACCTTTTTTTAATAAATTCCACGGCAATACCATCCGAACACGCTGCCTTGCCTGCTTTCATCTTCCGCAAAGCTTTTAATACCCATTCTCTGTTTACCAAATCATTTTCCCTAACCCTCTCGCTTTGCACACCACATCGACTAGAGCACCCTATATCTGCCACTCTATCATCAAACACATTCAACAAACCTTGAAAATGCTCACTCCATCTCCTTCTTACTTCGCCACTACTTGTCATCACCTTCCCATTAGCTCCCTTCACTGAAGCTCCCATTTGATCCCCCGCCTTACGCACTTTGTTTACCTCCTTCCAAAACATCTTTTTATGCTCCCTAAAATCTAATGATACTCTCTCACCCCAACTCTTATTTGCCCTCTTTTCACCTCTTGCACCTTTCTCTTGACTTCCTGTCTCTTTCTTTTATACATCTCCCACTCATTTGCATTATTTCCCTGCAAAAATCGTCCAAATGCCTCTTTCTTCTTTTTCAGTAACAATCTTACTTCTTCATCCCACCACTCACTACCCTTTTTAATCTGCCCACCCCCCAAGCTTTTTATGTCACAAGCATCTCTTACGCAGGGTACCACTGCTTCCCAAAATACATCCCTCTCCTCCCCCACTCACTTACGTCCTTTGTTCTCACCTTTTTCCATTCTGTATTCAGTCTCTCCTGGTACTTCCTAACACAAGTCTCCTTCCCAAGCTCACTTACTCTTACCACTCTTTTCACCCGAACTTCTCTCTTCTTTTCTGTAATCCTCGACAAATCTCCACCTAGGCCTCCAAAAGATACTGATCAGACATCCCTCCAATTGCACCTCTCAGCATATTAACATTCAAAAGTCTCTCCCTCGCGCGCCTAGCAATTAATACGTAATCCAATAACGGTCTCTGACCAATTCTCCTACTTACCTACGTATACTTATGTGGATCTCTGTTTTTAAATCAGGTATTCCCAATCAGCATTCCTTTTTCTGCACAAAAATCTACAAGCTCTTCACCATTTCCATTTATAACACTTAACATTTCATGTACACCAATTATTCCCTCAACTGCCACATTACTCACCTTTGCACTCAAATCACCCATCACTATATCCTGGTCTCGTTCATCAAAACTACTAACACACTTAGCTGCTCCCAAAACAATTGCCTCTCATGATCTTTCTCCCCATGACCAGGTGCATATGCACCAATAATCACCCATCTCTCTCCAACCATTTCAGTTTTATCCATATCAATCTAGAATTTACCTTCTTACGCTCTATCACATACTCCCACCACTCCTCTTTCAGGAGTAGTGCTACTCCTTCCCTTGCTCATGTCCTCTCACTAACTCATGACTTTACTCCTAAGACATTGCTAAACCATTCTTCCCCTTTACCCTTGAGCTTCGTTTCACTCAGAGCCAAAACATCCAGGTTATTTTCCTAAAACATACTACCTATCTCTCCATTTTTCTCTTCTTGGTTACATCCACACACATTTAGTCACCCCAGTCTGAGCCTTTGAGGAGGATGCGCGCTCCCCACCTGACTCCTTCTTCTGTGTCCCCTTTTAGAAATTTAAAATACAAAGGGGGAGGGTTTCCAGACCCCCACTCCCGTCCCCTTTAGTCGCCTTGTACGACACTTGAGGAATGCGTGGAAATTATTCTTTCTCCCCTATGTATATATATATATATATATATATATATATATATATATATATATATATATATATATATATCTATATATATATATATATATATATATATATATATATATATATGTACATATATATATATATATATATATATATATATATATATATATATATATATATATATATATATATATATATATATATATATATATATATATATATATATATATATATATATATATATATATGTATATATATATATATATATATATATATATATATATATATATATATATATATATATATATATATATATATATATATATATATATATATATATATATATATATATATATATATATATATAGTGTATATATATATATATACATATATATATATATATACATGGTGTGGGAGGCAAGTTGTTAGAAGTGAAAAGTTTTTATCGAGGATGTGAGGCATGTGTACGTGTAGAAAGAGAGGAAAGTGATTGGTTCTCAGTGAATGTAGGTTTGCGGCAGGGGTGTGTGATGTCTCCATGGTTGTTTAATTTGTTTATGGATGGGGTTGTTAGGGAGGTGAATGCAAGAGTTTTGGAAAGAGGGGCAAGTATGAAGTCTGTTGGGGATGAGAGAGCTTGGGAAGTGAGTCAGTTGTTGTTCGCTGATGATACAGCGCTGGTGGCTGATTCATGTGAGAAACTGCATGTGTGAAAGAAGAAAGCTGAGAGTAAATGTGAATAAGAGCAAGGTTATTAAGTATAGTAGTGTTGAGGGTCAAGTCAATTGGGAGGTAAGTTTGAATGGAGAAAAACAGTAGGAAGTGAAGTGTTTTAGATATATGGGAGTTGATTTGGCAGGGGATGGAACCATGGAAGCGGAAGTGAGTCATGGTGGGGGTGGCGCGAAAGTTCTGGGAACGTTGAAAAATATGTGGAAGGTGAGAACGTTATCTCGGAAAGCAAAAAATGGGTATGTTTGAAGGAATAGTGGTTCCGACAATGATTTATGGTTGCGAGGCGTGGGCTATAGATAAAGTTGTGTGGAGGAGGGTGAATATGCTGGAAATGAGATGTTTGAGGCCAATATGTGGTGTGAGGTGGTTTGATCGAGTAGGGTAATGAAAGGGTAAGAGAGATGTGTGGCAATAAAAAGAGTGTGGATGAGAGAGTAGAAGAGGGTGTTTTTAAATGGTTTGGTCACATGGAGAGAATGAGCGAGGAAAGATTGACCAAGAGGATATATGTGTCAGAGGTGGAGGGAACGAGGAGAAGTGGGAGACCAAATTGGAGGTGGAAAGATGAAGTGAAAAAGATTTTGAGTGATCGGGGCTTGAACATGCAGGAGGGTGAAAGGCGTGGAAGGAATAGAGTGAATTGAAAGTATGTGGTATACCGGGGTCGACGTGCTGTCACTGAATTTAACCAGGGCATGTGATTTAACCAGCTAAAAGTGTCTCGGTTGTTTTTACCCGTAAAAATGAAATCCCGAATTTGCAGCTAAAACAAGACAACAACCCGATTCCCCTTTGAAATAACGTAAGATTTCTTCGGTTACATCTTGACCTAAGATTGAATTGAAAAAAAACACATAGATTATTTGATTATAAATTTTTGTCTTATTATTTTATATTGTCGCTGTCTCCAGTGTTAGCGAGGTAGCGCAAGGAAACAGACAAAAAGATGACCCAACCTACCAACATACGCATGTATATACATACACGTCCACACATGCACATATATATACCTATACATCTCAACGTATACATAAATATATATACACACCCACGCACATATATACATATATACACATTTACATAATTCATACTGTATGCCCTTATTCATTCCCGTCGCCACCCCGACACATGAAATGACAACCCCCTTCCCCCGCATGTGCGTGAGGTACCACCAGGAAAAGACAACAAAGGCCATATTCGTTCACAGTCTCTAGCTGTCATGTATAATGCACAGAAACCATAGCTTCCTTTCCACATCCAGGCCTAACAAAACTTTCCATGGTTTACCCCAGACGCATCATATGCCGTGGTTCAATTCAGTGACAGCACGTCGACCCCGGTATACCACATCCTTTCAATTCATTCTATTTCTTCCACGCCTTTCATCCTCCTGCATGTTCAAGCCCCGATCACTCAAAATCTTTTTCACTTCATCTTTCCACCTCCAATTTGGTCTCCCACTTCTCCTCGTTCCCTCCACCACTGACACATATATCCTCTTGGTCAATCTTTCCTCGCTCATTCTCTCCATGTGACCAAACCATTTAAAAACACCCTTTTCTACTCTCTCATCCACACTCTTTTTATTGCCACACATCTCTCTTACCCTTTCATTACTTACTCGATCAAACCACCTCACACCACATATTGTCCTCAAACATCTCATTTCCAGCATATTCACCCTCCTCGCAACCATAAAACATTGTCGGAACCACTATTCCTTCAAACATACCCATTTTTTGCTTTCCGAGATAACGTTCTCACCTTCCACATATTTTTCAACGTTCCCTGAACTTTCGCGCCACCCCCACCATGACTCACTTCCGCTTCCATGGTTCCATCCCCTGCCAAATCAACTCCCAGATATCTAAAACACTTCACTTCCTCCTGTTTTTCTCCATTCACACTTACCTCCCAATTGACTTGACCCTCAACACTACCATACTTAATAACCTTGCTCTTATTCACATTTACTCTCAGCTTTCTTCTTTCACACACTTTACCAAACTCAGTCACCAGCTTCTGCAGTTTCTCACACGAATCAGCAACCAGAGCTGTATCATCAGCGAACAACAACTGACTCACTTTCCAAGCTCTCTCATCCACAACAGACTGCATACTTGCGCCTCTTTCCAAAACTCTTGCATTCATCTCCCTAACAACCCCATCCATAAACAAATTAAACAACCATGGAGACATCACGCACCCCTGCCGCAAACCAACATTCACTGAGAACCAATCACTTTCCTCTCTTCCTACTCGTAGACATGCCTTAAATCCTCGATAAAAACTTTTCACTGCTTGCCTCCCACATCATATATTCTTAATACTTTCCACAGAGCATCTCTATCAACTCTATCATATGCCTTCTCCATATCCATAAAGGCTACATACAAATCCAGTTGCTTTTCTAAGTATTTCTCACATAAATTTTTCAAAACAAACACCTGATCCACACATCCTCTACCACTTCTGAAACCACACTGCTCTTCCCCAATCTGATGCTCTGTACATGCCTTCACCCTCTCAATCAATACTCTCCCATATATTTTCCCAGAAATACTCAACAGACTTATACCTTTGTAATTTGAGCACTCACCTTTATCCCCTTTGCCTTTGTACAATGGCACTATGCAAGCATTCAGCTAATCCTCAGGCACTTCAACATGAGTCATATATATATCTAATAACCTTACCAACCAGTCAACACCACAGTCACCCCCTTTTTTAATAAATTTCACTGCATTACCATCCAAACCCGCCGCCTTGCGGGCTTTCATCTTTCGCAAAGCTTTTACTACCTCTTCTCTGTTTACCAAATCATTCTCCCAAACCCTCTCACTTCGCACACCACTTCGACCAAAACACCCTATATTTGCCACTCTATCATCAAACACATTCAACAACCCTTCAAAATCCTCTCTCCATCTGCTTCTCACATCACCACTACTTGTTATCACCACCCATTTACCCTCTTCATTGATGTTCCCATTTGTTCCCTTGTCTTACACACTTTATTTGCCTCCTTCCAAAACATCTTTTTTTTCTCCCTAAAATTTAATGATACTCTCTCATCCCAACTCTCATTTGCCTTCCTTTTCACCTCATGCGCCTTTCTCTTGACCTCCTGCTTCTTTCTTTTATACAACGCTCAATCATTTGCATTATTTCCCTGCAAATATCATCCAAATGCCTTTCTCTTCTCCTTCACTAATAATCTTACCTCTTCATCCAACCACTCACCACCCTTTCTAATCTGTCCACATACCACGCTTTTCATGACACAAGCATCTTTTGCGTAAGCCATCACTGCTTCCCTAAATACATCCCACTCCTACCCCACTCCCCTTACGTCCTTTGTTCTCACCTTTTTCCATTCCGTACTCAGTCTCTCCTGGTACTTTCTCACACAAGTCTCCTTCCCAAGCTTACTTACTCTCACCGCTCTCTTCGCCCCAACATTCTCTCTTCTTTTCTGAAAACCCATACTAATCTTCACCTTCGCCTCCACAAGATAAAGATCAGACATCCCTTTTTGCACCTCTCATCACATTAACATCAAAAAGTCTCTCTTTCGCGCTCCTATCAATTAACACGTATTCCAATAACGCTTTCTGGCCATCTCTCCTACTTACATATGTATGCTTATGTATATCTCTCTTTTTAAACCAAGTATTCCCAATCACCAGTCCTTTTTCAGCGCACAAGTCTACAAGCTCTTCACCATTTCCATTTACAACACTGAACACCCCATGTACACCAATCAATCCCTCAACTGCCACATTACTCACCTTTGCATTCAAATCATCCATCACTATAAGCCGGTCTCGTGCATCAAAACTACTGACACACTCATTCAGCTCCTCCCATGATCTTTCTTCTCATGCCCAGGTGCATATGCACCAATAATCACCCATCTCTCTCCATCAACTTTCAGTTTTACCCATATCAATCTAGACTCTACTTTTTTTTCACTCTGTCACATACTCTCACCACTCCTGTTTCAGGAGTAGTGCTACTTCTTCCCTTGCTCTTGTCCTGTCACCAACCCCTGACTTTACTCCCAAGCCATTCCCAAACCACTCTTCCCATTTACCCTTGAGCTTCGTTTCACTCAGAGCCAGAACATCCAGGTTCCTTTCCTCAAACATACTACCTATCTCTCCTTTTTTCTCATCTTGGTTGAATCCACACACATTTAGACACCCCAATCTGAGCGTTCGAGGATGATGAGCACTCCCCGCGTGACTCCTTCTGTTTCCCCATTTAGAAAGTAAAATACAAGGAGGGGAGGGTTTTAGCCCCCCGCTCCTGTCCCCTTTATTCGCCTTCTACGACACGTGAGGAATGCGTGGGAAGTATTCTTTCTCCCCTACCACCTAAATTGTAATAAGCGGTTAAATATTCTTTAGTATCTCTTGGGTTCATTTTGGGGAGCCGACAGGAAATCTTTATTAATGTTGTACAAGGCCATTACTAAGAGTAAATTAGACTATGGCTCTCAAGTGTATGCTTCGGCGAGCTGCTGTACCCTGAGAAGATTGGATGTGCTACAGAATAAATGCCTGCGAATGTGTCTTGGAGCTCTGTCCTGTACTAGATTTCTGCGATCATAAGTTGAGGCAAATGCACCTCTTCTCCGGCTGTGTTGAGATGAATTAACGTTAAAATGTTGTATTCTGATCGCCAGGAGGAGAAATACTACTGCCTGTCGCCTGGCACAAGAATATGAACAGTTCGTCGAGAGAGGTGTCAGGCTCCTGACCCTCAGAATACACTTCCTCAGTGAGAATTTTGGCCTGAACGTGCAAGAAGTGGACCCTCTGGTTGATAATAAACTACCTCCTTGGGAGCAGCCAAAAATCAAAACTAAGACCTACTGGCTTCCTTCGACGAAAAGGAAAGCGCCGGAGAGTGAGGTACACCAGCGATTCCTTTCTGTCATGATGGATCATTTATGATATGTCCACTTCTACACAGATGGCTCCAAGACAGGCGAGTGTTTGGGCGTAAGTGTGTGGTCGAATGAATGTTCTCTTCGTTACAGACTACCGAACCATACAACTGTTTTCTTCGCGGAATTATTTGCTATTGATAAGACCATAGATTATACAATCAATTCAATTCATATTAAATCAGAAATTTTCACCGATTAATTGTCAGTTCTTAAAGTTAGAAACCCGGGTTATACCGAGAGAACTGAAATTCAGGGCAACATCATCAATAAAGTAAATTCATGTAATAAAGATATCATCTTGATTCGGGTACCTGGCGGGTCATTGCAACATTTACGGCAACAACGAACAGGCAGACCGGTTATCTAAGTCGACCTCAGAGCTCGAGGAGGTCGTTCCGATGCCTCGGGAGCTGGGTTCCTGCCTTTCCTTGGGAAAGAATTCAATATTTCTTCTGTGGCAAAGTCAGTGGACCAACCTGACTATACCAAGCAAATATAAGCCACAAGTAGCGGACTGGACGACCTCGTACAGGAAGAATAGAAGAGAGGAAGTCGTTCTGGCCCATGTACGTCTCAACTGTACCTACAGCACCCACTCACAACCATATATAAGCCAAAACTTTCCTGCAAGATATGAAACCTGCCGATCCAATCTGACAATAGACAACCTCCTCACACAGTGTACGAAACATTGGTTCGACTCTGTGCCAGAGCTGACTTCGGGGTGTGGCTGCTTTCGCTCTGGGCTGGTTGTGTGTTGGGCAAAGCATTTTGCTCATTATATTGCTGGCCAGGATTGGGGGTGGTTCGGTCTGGGGTTGGTTCGGTCTGGGGTTGGTTCCGTTATGGTGTCCAGCTGACGAATTGCCGAAGCTATTATGTTGTAATTCATATATGTGTTTCATGTTATGGTGTAGGATTATCTCTAATCTATCCTATCTTTTTTGCAGTCCTTCTGGCAGCTACACCAGTGGTGTTTGCTGCCACGTCGACACAATAACTACGAACCAACTTTTTTCCATTTTCTTTATTTTCTGTTTATTCCTCCCCCCCCTCCCCCTCCCCACCTCCATAGGACTAGGTAAGACTAATAGGTGTTGATATAATTATTATGTAGGGACTTTACAAAGTCAAAAATCAGAGTTGCAGGCCTAATGACCTTATTTGTAGGGCGCTGGCCCTTAAACCTAAGAAAACCTTTTCATGTTTAAATACCTATTTACTATTTTGTTTTATATATCCCATGCCTTGCCTCCATATATTGTTGGAACCGCTATTCCTTCAAACATACCCATTTTCACCCTCCCAGATAACGTTCTATCCTTCCACACATTCTTCAGTGCTCCCAGAACTCTCTTCTCCCCCACCCTGTGACTCACTTTTGCTTCCATGCTTCCATTCGCTGCATATCTAATCCCAGATATCTAAAACATCGCTTCCTTCATGTTTTTCTCCATTCAAACTTATATCCCAGCGAACCAGTCTCTCAACCCTGCTGAACCTAGTTACCTTGTTTCTATTCGCATTCACTCCCCACTGCCTCTGTTGTACATATACATGCTAAAGAAAAAAAGATTCAGTCATGTATTAGAATATTCCATGTTAACGCACGGGGTGTACGTAACAAGTTTTCGGAGTTAGAGACAAGTGTACTAGAAGAAGATTATGATATGATTGGTATTTCGGAATCTTGGCTAGATATTAGATATAGAGGTCTTCTCTCCGAATACGCCATCGTTGGATACACTATGTTAAAAAGTGATAGGAGAAATTAAGTAGGCGTTGGTGTCTTGCTCTAAGCTAAATATTGTCCGAGTCCTATGCTGAAAGATGTTGATATTGTTGATGATATGGACTTCACTTTTGTAGAAATCAGAGATAAGTTTCGAAAGACAATAACAATGGGATTGGTTTATAGGCCACCAGTACAGATCCCAGAGGAAGACAAAAGACTATATGATGTGATAGCAGTTATTAGCAATGAAAACGATTCAACCATAGTACGAGATTTCAACGTATAATCTAAGTAGGTGGAATTCTTTTCAAGTTGTTCTGGGTGTTGGGTTTACCTATATTGTCTTGATGGTACCCTGATACAATCAGATGATGAACCGACAAGTGACGAGAATATTGCAGACTAATCGTTAACTACTACTGAGGATCTTGTTGAAGTCGGAGGTAAGCTTATTACGAGTGATATCAGACGAATTACATTTATGTTAACATTTAGCATTGCCTCTAATGCTGATCAATATGAGAGTCGCAAGAAAATATCGGATTTTAGACTTGCAAATTTCTAAGTCCTTCGTATAGCTCATGAGAGGCAAACTTGGGATGATATCATCAGTGAGAGAAAGATATGGGCGTAGCTTGGGAGAATTTAAGTAAAGCGTTCAAGGAAATGTGGGGAACATTTGTGCCAACTCGTAGCAGATGGTCTTTTTCCAGTACGAAGCGGAGATGGTGGAATGATGATATAAAGAAGTGTCTGTTGTACGAGAAAGCATTACACAAGTAGCTTAAAGAGACCAATGATAAGCTCAATGAAACAAATCATGTAAGTGTACAGAGAAAAAACTGAGAGATTTATACGTCAAAGTAAACGTCTGTATGAAACGTACATTGCTGATGATAGCAAAGAAACCCGAAGGAGTTTCATGATGCTAGAATGGAGAGAGTCATCACCCAGTCATTTAATCCATTGATAACTGAAAATGGCGATTTGATTCACAACAACGAAAACATAGCAAAGATCTGAAATGATTTTTTAGTATCTGTATTTACATGTGATATACTGCTCATGTCCCAGATCCAGATCCAATACTAAGAGAAAAACATTTTACGACGCGTGGATATAAAGTTAAAGATTAAGGGTTAAGTGAAATAAAGATAAATAGAGCAGCAGACCAGATAAGCTTTATCCAAAAAATAATGAAGGAGATGAAAAAGAGACAGTTTAACCTTTGACTATTCTCTTCAGTAAATAACTTGCTAATGGCAAAGTACCAGGGGAATAAACGCTTGCTAAAGTAACATCAATTAAAAGAAAAACTATGAATCACTGCCCACAAATAATCGAACAATTAGCTTAACGTCTGCAGTCGGTAAACTTATGGAAACCATCATTCTGGATAATATTTTAAACAAACTAGGGACCCACATTTAATAAATGACTCGCAACGTGGTTTTTGTCATGTCTGACAAATCTGCTTCATTTCCGTAATGAAATAATCAACATGTATGATGCATGTAAAATAGATTCTCAAAAGGCAGTTGATAAAGTATCACATCACATTTTACAGCTAAGTTATGTATAGATTGGGTTGTACTTCTGTTATTAGGAAATTGGCTATGCAAAGAGTTGTGACTAATAGTCAAGCCTTCAGAATGGTTAATTGCAACAAGTAGTGCACCTCAAGGATCAGTCTTGAGACTAGATCTCTGTCTTATATATATCAATGATATTGATAAGGGGCTGCATTGTAAGATATCGAAATCTAAAGACGTTTGCAGCTTCAAAGAGACAAAAAAACTGATGGACTGGGCTCATAAATGGAGAGTGAATTCTAATGTCTAAGTGCATAATTTTACCTGTCGTTCGTTGAATCCACAAGAAAAAAAGGATAAAAACAGGTGTAATAATGTCTGGTGATCTAGACCCGAGTAAACAGTGATCAGAGGCACTTAAAAAAGAAACAAAAATCCTGGATTTATAGGTAGGACAATCGAATTCAAGTCTAGGGAAATGATCCTCACTCTTTACAAGCCACTTGTGCGTCCCCTCCTCGGAGTAAAGACACGAGCTACCTGGACTGACAAACAAATCCTATGAGAGCCAATTACGCGACTTAACTCTACTTAGCTTAGAAAAGAAGAGGTTGAGGATGATACGATAAAGACATTCAGAATTATCAAAGGCTTCGATAATCTCGAAATATAAACCTACATAGGGATAGATTCGTTTGAGTTCACTTGTATTGGTTACAAAGGCGTGAGCAAACGTTTTACGTCGAATGAAGTAGAATACTTTTCTTCAACAAGATCCTTAACATATAGTATGATATATCAGTTAGAGCGGTTGAAAGTAGCACCATAGATACTTTTAAGAATAGACTTGATAAATATTTCGCTTCAAATGCAAGAATAACGTTACTTACTCCTTAACTACATGAAAAGTATAGAGTGTTAGTATTATATCTTTGATATATACTTTAATATATACGTATCTCTACTCTTACCACAATGATCGAAGATATTCATGTCTCTTCCACTATCACAAACCACTTTGAAGAGACCAAGAGAGAGAGAGAGAGAGAGAGAGAGAGAGAGAGAGAGAGAGAGAGAGAGAGAGAGAGAGAGAGAGAGAGAGAGAGAGAGAGAGAGAGAGAGAGAGAGAGAGAGAGAGAGAGAGAGAGAGAGAGGGGGGGGGGATATCATATCAAGAAGAACGGGATGACAAATGAAATATGATGGCAGGAAAACAATAAGGCACTTGGGCTTTTATTTCATTCCGGCCACGAAGAAGGTGGAAGGAGTGGTCACCCCATACAGGGGCTAATGAGACCCCTCTCGATAAAGGGGAGATCAGAATAGATATTGTGACAGCTAAACTGGATTATTATTTTAGGAATACAGAATTTCGATGCTCGCTATACTGGATTTCTAGTTTACAGAAAAGCATATGATTATACCTAAGATCTTTTATTTATTGTGGGACTGAACTGGAATATTTTGAAATTTGATATCAATGAATGAGTGAGAATTACAAAGACCGTTTAGCCATGTTAGATTTAACCAGGTTACTGCATCCCCATCCTGAGATGTTACAGAGAGAGGCTATATCTTCAGAGAGAGACAAAGAGCAAGTGTTTGAGTGGGAAGTGAAGGTGAAGGGATCTGACGTATGTAGTGAGTAAGGTTAGAGGGCGAATGTTGATCATTTATGGAAATGTGAAAGAAGAAAGGCGACAGGACGGAACCTTACAAGAGTCACGACTGATACTCGGGTAAGAGGACAACGTCTCTTCATTAACGACTCCAACGATGGGATGACAAAGACGGCGAATGCGCAACAGATAAGAAACACTAGCATCATGAATGATTCTAGTTCACTTACTGCCAAGGGGGTAAGGCGGACAGGTAACAGTACTTAAGCATACGCTCTTTTAGATGAGACTACATCTCAATAATGTCAGGATCATCTAGATGTGCTGCTGACCATGAATATGGTGTCGGCAGTCGACTGATGAATGAAAGTGATCTATTCCTTGCCCTCCTTTCACCCTCCTGCATGTTCAGGCCCCGATCACACAAAATCTTTTTCACTCCATCTTTCCACCTCCAATTTGGTCTCCCACTTCTCCTCGTTCCCTCCACCTCCGACACATATATCCTCTTGGTCAATCTTTCCTCACTCATTCTCTCCATGTGCCCAAACCATTTCAAATCACCCTCTCCTGCTCTCTCAACCACGCTCTTTTTATTTCCACACATCTCTCTTACCCTTACGTTACTTACTCGATCAAACCACCTCACACCACACATTGTCCTCAAGCATCTCATTTCCAGCACATCCATCCTCCTGCGCACAACTCTATCCATAGCCCACGCCTGGCAACCATACAACATTGTTGGAACCACTATTCCTTCAAACATACCCATTTTTGCTTTCCGAGATAATGTTCTCGACTTCCACACATTCTTCAAGGCTCCCAGAATTTTCGCCCCCTCCCCCACCCTATGATCCACTTCCGCTTCCATGGTTCCATCCGCTGCCAGATCCACTCCCAGATATCTAAAACACTTTACTTCCTCCAGTTTTTCTCCATTCAAACTTACCTCCCAATTGACTTGATCCTCAATCTACTGTACCTAATAACCTTGCTCTTATTCACATTTACTCTTAACTTTATTCTTTCACACACTTTACCAAACTCAGTCACTAGCTTCTGCAGTTTCTCACATGAATCAGCCACCAGCGCTGTATCATCAGCGAACAACAACTGACTCACTTCCCAAGCTCTCTCATCCCCAACAGACTTCATACTTGCCCCTCTTTCCAAAACTCTTGCATTCACCTCCCTAACAACCCCATCCATAAACAAATTAAACAACCATGGAGACATCACACACCCCTGCCGCAAACCTACATTCACTGAGAACCAATCACTTATATATATATATATATATATATATATATATATATATATATATATATATATATATATATATATATATATATAAGTGATTGGTTCTCAGTGAATGTAGGTTTGCGGCAGGGGTGTGTGATGTATATATATATATATATATATATATATATATATATATATATATATATATATATATATATATATATATATATATATATATATATGTATTCACGCCAAGGACAATATCATTAGAAAGTAATGACATGTATCACTCTGTAGCACATACTAGTTCAACAGTAAGGAACAGACTCTTCCGCAACACATCTTTTGAACCGAGCAAGTGGTTCGTCTAGGAGAGTGCAACCCGCTGGGAAGAATGTTTCGCTCTGTACTTCACGTCGGATAATGTTAAAACAAAACTCCCATGAAGTCAGGTAAGAGAGAAGGTCCCGAATGTCTAAAGTGCCTTCTTCACCAATTATTTACACTACTCCACTTTGGTCTTCCTAGTTCTTAATTTCGTCCTAATAGAGCCGAAAAAGAAAGCTTTATTAACTTGGTAGCGGTTCATGTCTATCAATGTGTCTCTTAGATCTCACGGAAGCTCACTTTCACCAAGCACCACGTGCAGAGCAAATATGGGTACCTTTGCCTGCTCACTTTTCACTCATCTTCCTCTTTACGAAATGGGGAGAAGTTGTCCCTTAAAATTTTAAGGTATTCCCTGATGAATTTCTCAATGGCTTTATGTTTCTACTCACTGCCTCTTCGAGCGCTTCTTGGAGATGAAGGCATCTATCAATATTGAGCTGGGTGAAAGTCCTTCCTCGGCAGCTCAAACTCTGATCTAAAAAAGTTGACTTTATCATGAGCTTGGAGGAAGTTTTTATTTAAACGTTCAAGAGGAGAGTTTTAGTTTCTTGGGATAAGAGAACATAGCCATGTATCACCCTAGAAAAGGTTGGCCTGGAGTTCTGGTTCTCGGTTACATACAGTCTCTTCTGCTACCTTAGAATACTTTTCTCCAACACACTGTCCACTGCAGCTGCTTTACTTTGGATGATGTAGCAGTGAACTCGCATGAGCAGTAGCAAACTTGCAGGGTGACTCAAAGAGCCTTTTAAAGAATGATTTTAGCCGTAATCACTACTCCCTTCAGATAGTCGTCAAACTCCGTTGGATTTGTCCCATCTTGGGTCACTTAATTTGTCGATGAATGATCCATCAATTTGTGTGTGTTTTATAGAAAAGTACGTGGAATACATAACACAACCCAGAAAAGTTTTCCTGCAGATCCATCCATACATAGTAACTGTGGTAAATTTCTCTCGAGAAATTCCATTTTCCTAAGGTACGCGTTAGGGCATTCAGAGATTTGGTCCCTCATGATACTAATTCATGCTGGGAAAGAAAAGAAAGTCTCTTTAACGAATTACTTTCGTCCACATGAAGAGCAAGTCAGAAACTTTTGTACAGGAATCTCCTTCAGTGCATCTCTGCTTTCACAACAGTGTGGGTCGTATGGAAATATGTCCATAGTAAAGACATCTTGCTCTGATTCGCCAACTAGATCCTCTACTCAAGGAACTTATTTACCTCATTTCATTTGAATATAACTGACGATTAACTCCCTATCATACGTCATTTCTAAAATGGCAGTATCATCGTTTCATTTGCAAGGTGAAATATCTAGACCTAAAAGTTATTGTGAACAAAGAAGATCATCCTTTTCATTGCATATACATAAACATAGTTGTTTCTAACTCTGTATGGGTCATTCATATAGAAACCGTATAACCTGTATGCAATTTTTTTCTTTTCCATTTCTGCCTGTTGAAGACACTCCAGACTTCCATCGTTTTCGTGACTCAAGATTTGAACTATACAAGCATATAGGTTATTGATAATCTTAGCAGCTTATTCATCTTTAGCTTAGAAGAGTGTTCAGTTTATTTTTACTTAGCAAAGTATAGACTCATCAATTAATCAACTGATAGTATCAGACTTCGTCGTAGTATCGATGAAATGTAAAAATGATGAATACCCGAACACCAGGCAACAGACTGGAGATATGGGAGAAAATATGAGAAAAGACCCGTTACGCTTAAGGTCTTCTGAATCTTTATAAACTTAATTTAAAAACATCACAGTCAAGGTTTTCACAGTCAAGGTTTACTACTTAATTTTGTTCACTAACCTTGACTCAACCTCTTCACGGGTGGCTTTTTAATCATGTTGTAACCACATGCAGGCAGAGCTAGGTATCACCTATTTAAGTTCAGCTTTATTAAGCATAGATTATTTGATATCATGGCGGATACAACATGAAGGCTTTTTTTTTTAAGATATCTAGATATATTGTAGCACTTTACATCTAGTGATGCTTGCACTATGGAGTTAATAGCACTAAATACTGGCAGAATAGAGTCACTAATGCTAGATGATGGCACTATATAGTCACTAACGCTAGATGCTGTCGCTATGGAGTCACTAGAAATAGTGTTGCGGCTTAGATTTATGGCCCAACCATCCTGTGCCACTGTCATGTCGAGGCAGGTGACACTGTCACGCCTGCCGCTGTGTCATGTCGAGGCAGGTGACACTGTCACGCCTGCCGCCGAGTCATGTCGAGGCAGGTGACACAGGCACGCCTGCCGCTGTGTCATGTCGAGGCAGGTGACACTGGCACGCCTGCCGCCGAGTCATGTCGAGGCAGGTGACACAGGCACGCCTGCCGCTGTGTCATGTCGAGGCAGGTGACACTGTCACGCCTGCCGCCGAGTCATGTCGAGGCAGGTGACACTGGCACGCCTGCCGCTGTGTCATGTCGAGGCAGGTGACACTGGCACGCCTGCCACTGGAAGCCGCCGTCAGAAGAGGCCCATCAGTTCTACGCTCGTCACACGCAGGGTAAGCGGTGTAGTGGCCTGCCTGCTAGGGCGGCGCGCGTGACCTGGACTCGCTGTGTCGGATCTAAGCTTATACCAGCAACACCGCAGCGGTCTCTATGGCGGCCTGACATACAACTAAATCGAAGAGATTATAACATGGTGGACTCCAGGTCACTAGCTGAGGTTTGTCCTAACCAAACAAATGCCTTCATTCCGTCACACACTTGATGGATTGTATGTCAGGAAAATAATGGAAACCCCGATATTTCGAGGCACCCCATATCTTACGGTACCCACAAATTTTCCTTTACATCCTGTTGAGAACAACTCCCTTCAATGATTTCATATCACCTTTCCAGAAATAAATTACCCTGAGTGTCCTACTTGACCTATGACTTGCGATTACATTATGATATTGTTTTATCTCACATCTACGATTGGTATTTCCTACCAGTAAATCATGATCAGATAAATTTCAATAGATATTTCTACGTACCCTTAGCTATCTGACTTCTGCCTGTGAATATAAATGTGGAAGTATATATATATATATATATATATATATATATATATATATATATATATATATATATATATTTTTTTTTTTTTTTTTCATACTATTCGCTATTTCCCGCGATAGCGAGGTAGCGTTAAGAACAGAGGACTGGGCCTTTGAGGGAATATCCTCACCTGGACCTCCCTTGGGATAGGGGAGAAAGAATACTTCCCACGTATTCCCTGCGTGTCGTAGAAGGCGACTAAAAGGGGAGGGAGCGGGGGGCTGGAGATCCTCCCCTCTCGTTTTTTTTTTTTTTTTTTTTAATTTTCCAAAAGAAGGAACAGAGAAGGGGGCCAGGTGAGGATATTCCCTCTAAGGCCCAGTCCTCTGTTGATAACGCTACCTCGCTAATGCGGAAAATGGCGAATACTACGAAAGAAAAGAATATATATATATATATATATATATATATATATATATATATTTTTTTTTTTTTTTTTTTTTTTTTTTTTTTTATACTTTGTCGCTGTCTCCCGCGTTTGCGAGGTAGCGCAAGGAAACAGACGAAAGAAATGGCCCAACCCCCCCCCCCCATACACATGTACATACACACGTCCACACACGCAAATATACATACCTACACAGCTTTCCATGGTTTACCCCAGACGCTTCACATGCCTTGATTCACTCCACTGACAGCACGTCAACCCCTGTATACCACATCACTCCAATTCACTCTATTCCTTGCCCTCCTTTCACCCTCCTGCATGTTCAGGCCCCGATCACACAAAATCTTTTTCACTCCATCTTTCCACCTCCAATTTGGTCTCCCTCTTCTCCTCGTTCCCTCCACCTCCGACACATATATCCTCTTGGTCAATCTTTCCTCACTCATTCTCTCCATGTGCCCAAACCATTTCAAAACACCCTCTTCTGCTCTCTCAACCACGCTCTTTTTATTTCCACACATCTCTCTTACCCTTACGTTACTTACTCGATCAAACCACCTCACACCACACATTGTCCTCAAACATCTCATTTCCAGCACATCCATCCTCCTGCGCACAACTCTATCCATAGCCCATGCCTCGCAACCATACAACATTGTTGGAACCACTATTCCTTCAAACATACCCATTTTTGCTTTCCGAGATAATGTTCTCGACTTCCACACATTTTTCAAGGCTCCCAAAATTTTCGCCCCCTCCCCCACCCTATGATCCACTTCCGCTTCCATGGTTCCATCCGCTGACAGATCCACTCCCAGATATCTAAAACACTTCACTTCCTCCAGTTTTTCTCCATTCAAACTCACCTCCCAATTGACTTGACCCTCAACCCTACTGTACCTAATAACCTTGCTCTTATTCACATTTACTCTTAACTTTCTTCTTCCACACACTTTACCAAACTCAGTCACCAGCTTCTGCAGTTTCTCACATGAATCAGCCACCAGCGCTGTATCATCAGCGAACAACAACTGACTCACTTCCCAAGCTCTCTCATCCCCAACAGACTTCATACTTGCCCCTCTTTCCAGGACTCTTGCATTTACCTCCCTAACAACCCCATCCATAAACAAATTAAACAACCATGGAGACATCACACACCCCTGCCGCAAACCTACATTCACTGAGAACCAATCACTTTCCTCTCTTCCTACACGTACACATGCCTTACATCCTCGATAAAAACTTTTCACTGCTTCTAACAACTTGCCTCCCACACCATATATTCTTAATACCTTCCACAGAGCATCTCTATCAACTCTATCATATGCCTTCTCCAGATCCATAAATGCTACATACAAATCCATTTGCTTTTCTAAGTATTTCTCACATACATTCTTCAAAGCAAACACCTGATCCACACATCCTCTACCACTTCTGAAACCGCACTGCTCTTCCCCAATCTGATGCTCTGTACATGCCTTCACCCTCTCAATCAATACCCTCCCATATAATTTACCAGGAATACTCAACAAACTTATACCTCTGTAATTTGAGCACTCACTCTTATCCCCTTTGCCTTTGTACAATGGCACTATGCACGCATTCCGCCAATCCTCAGGCACCTCACCATGAGTCATACATACATTAAATAACCTTACCAACCAGTCAACAATACAGTCACCCCCTTTTTTAATAAATTCCACTGCAATACCATCCAAACCTGCTGCCTTGCCGGCTTTCATCTTCCGCAAAGCTTTTACTACCTCTTCTCTGTTTACCAAATCATTTTCCCTAACCCTCTCACTTTGCACACCACCTCGACCAAAACACCCTATATCTGCCACTCTGTCATCAGACACATTCAACAAACCTTCAAAATACTCATTCCATCTCCTTCTCACATCACCACTACTTGTTATCACCTCCCCATTTACGCCCTTCACTGAAGTTCCCATTTGCTCCCTTGTCTTATATATATATATATATATATATAGCTCCTAAGTGCTTCATAACACCCCAGCTTAACTTTGACCATCGGACAGTATTCTGGACTCTTACAAAATCTCAAATGACACTTTATGACTTCGGATGACGTCGTTTGGCCTGTTTCGTCCCATTACTATCCGAAATGACGCCAGATGACATCGTTCAAACTCGAACTACCTCTTAAATCTCTTGGACTGACCATTTATAAGCCTAGCTGATTCCGTACGACTGTGATTAACTTCGTACAACCCAGCATGAACCATCCATTGATGATTCCGCGCCAAGATTCCATCACCTTTAAGTGGGTTATCGTTATCATGAAAGGAACTCTATTCAGTTATCCGAATGAAGCAATTATGATACTGATAAAACTTTTTCAGCGGTGACAAATGCTGACGCGTGAACTAAAACATAAAAAAGATTCACAGTAGAACATGGTCACGGGGCCTACTGTCATAACAGTCACACTAGACAACGGGTTCAATCAAAGCAATTGTAGTTCACAGTAACTACAACTGTGAATCTTAACAGGAATAATCCCAAGCAAACGTCGTAACACGTTACTCTAGTTACAGTTACAGTTTTAAAAGGGATGAGTAAGTCGCTCTAACTGCAGGCAAGATTAACTACAAGTTACGCTGAATAAGTTAATATCGTTACAGACAGGAGCAGCTACAAGTTGCAGTGTTAGAGGAAATGAGTCACTCTAGTTACGGTTCATAGTAGTTATCAGTCAGGCTCTGAAAAGATATGAGTAGGTTACTCTAATTACATACAAGAGTAACTACAGGTGACAATCTTAAAAAGAGATCAGAACTCACGGGATGGACTGACAACACACCTTACCGTCTATGATTAGAAATATACCTGCTTCAGGACAGTGATAGTGTCCGAATAACAATAAAGCAGAAGGTTTCCTCCAACCCACCATTACCTCAGTCACATCAGCTTACAAGAAAATATGTAAAATGGAGCGCCATGTTACATGGAGAGAATACATTATATCATGGAATTGTATATGAGAGTGTAAATGGAAAGAACAATTTTGGTCACCGTATATAAAATGTCAACTTTTCCTCAGTTATGTTGAGGTAGTCATTAAGAACTCTTTTGATATATATTAGATATCAAAGTCTGCTTCTTTCTTTCCTTTAAAAACTAGATGTCTGAATTTTTGGGCAGCGGAAATAATTTTTTGCAGTTCTTTGTACTTGTTTTAAATTTTACTTCTTTCATAACGTAGTCTATATTTCTAGCTACGATCCCTGTTATTTTCTCTTTTTCTTTGACATCCACTCTGCGCATTCTGAATCATTACTGATTATCACTCAAAGGTCTTTTCACCTTGTACTTCTAATACAAGGCTTACGAAACATTCTTTGTATTCATGATTGATATTTTCATCACCAGAATGCAGTAATTTGACCGTATTCATATCAAAATCATATCATAATCCTGACCGCTGCCTCAATTTATCTAAAACAACCATTATGAACCAATAAGCAATCATCCTTTGCTTTGGCTTCATATTCAAGTTTCATGCCCCCTGAACTACCTATGAATGAGAGAATTTTGTTCTCTTCTTTTACTGCTTCTATGCACTGTTTACTTGACTTTTGATCACCAATGATTTTCATACCCAAGTCTTCATCTTCACTTAACTTTTATAGATTGCCTTTGTTCTTTTGCTACCGTTGCGTTGTAAGGTTTATTTCAAAACTTAGCATCGTTTGCGAATTTAGGTATTTTTCAGTGCATGCAGCTCATTATCAGTATCATTAATGTATATGGGAAAGAGAACCCATTCAAAGGCTGATCCCAGTAGAACACCATTTGTTATATCTATCCATTTCTGAGGCTTGACCATTGATCATATATTTTTTTGTTTGCGACCAGTCAGTCAACCAGTTTTTTGACCATTGAAACTGAACCACATATATGTCATATGACGATTTTTGTGAGAAACCTTGGATGTAGAACTACATCGAATGATTTTTGAAAATCTAAGTAGATTACATCAGCTGCTGTACTCTGACCATGCATGTTCTTTACATCATAAACGAAATCGTGTAGATTTGTCATACAAGAACGATTTCGTCGAAAACCAAACTGAGTATCGCTTGTTAAACGGTGGCCCTCCACATGGTTTACATATTCCATCGCTAATGATGGTCTCCATAAGGTTACCATCTACATTCATTAATCTAATTGGATAATAATACCTGGGTAGTGATTTATTACCTTTGTTTCGACTATCGGCACACTCCTTCTGGAACATGAGCTCTATCTGCTTTTGTAAATGCAAATGTGACAACAACTATAACATCAAAAGCAACAGCACAAGGATAATCTTTATCATGGCTTCCTTGTCTTGAACCTGGTTAACATTTTCCGTAATACGTAAATGAATCAGTTGATTAGGTAGTGACTCCCGTATTTCGGACATAACTTGTCTTGAACCTGGTTAACATTTTCCGTAATACGTAAATGAATCAGTTGATTAGGTAGTGACTCCCGTATTTCGGACATAACTATAAACCTCTTTCGAGATTACTTTTCCTATTTTCAGTAACATACACTTCAGCATGAGATCCACTTTGACATATACGTCTCTTAGTTTCTTTACGCAGACTTACGTAATTTACTCTGTCATATTGGTTTTTGGTGTATAATCTTCTTAGCTGGCACTTCTTTATGTAACCGCTCCATCACTTCGACCTCGTTTTGGAAAAAGCCCATTTATTACGCATTACACAGATTCCCTCAATTCTTGAAGCTTTTCCAATCTACGTCTATACCGTTTTCGTTAATGATGTCATCATAGATCTGCTAATAGAGAATCATTGTTTGTTATTTATTCATTAATTCAATAACATTGTTGTGATGTTTTTCACCTAAAACCAAAGTAAGATTGAGAGATAGATAGTTTGAAAAACATTTCATATCTTCCCTGACCACTGCCGTAAGTGGACGTGTTTCTTTTGAGCTCCTAGTTCACCGATGTCCTATGAAGAATGACGGGTACACTACGGTTTATCTGTCTCAGCTGCACCAGGGAATTTACCTGGAACTTTTTTAAAGAGAAAGAAGTTAACTTCGTTCCTTGTTTGTCCTGCAATTTGTTAGCAAAGCTGCACTTTAAAATTTAGAGGAACTGTGAGGTATGTGAGAAACTAGATATTAGAACAAATCTGTGGGAAATCGATGCGTGATTTGTTATTGCAAAAGCTGCTGACATACAGCAGAGAGACTCATTAGTGACCACTATGAGTGAGAACTTAGAGAATAGGATTGTGTGCGTGGTGACGAAAGTCAGAGGTGAAGTTTCCCTCCATCTTGCTAAGAAGACTTGTTGACTAGCAGAAGTTCAGGAAAGAGAGATTCCGATTCAAAATAGATTCACTTTATTGTAGGGTGAAGCAGAGGATGATTATAGCATAATTCTCCTTCGGGAATCCTTTGGTAGGCATCAGGACCAAGAGTTATGTTTTAAGGGATGAGAAGAAATTTGTGCTTTCTTGAAAAGTTTGTTGATAAAGTCTCAAATATAGCCATGGATACGACATATGTTGTCCAGGTGGGGATGAACAATAGGAAATAAAAAGAAAGTTAGCAAAGTACAAGAATTTCTTCCGTAAGTTCAAAGGACCGTAGGAAGCAAGTTATATCGAGATCACTGGCCAGATATGACGTAAATTCCTGTACCCTTGAGGAATGAGGTTATCTGTGAGAAAGAACAGATAGTGTTTCGTATAGATTGAAGAGATCATTAAGCAGAAGTAGTAATCTCTTTGCCAATGATAGACTCCAATTGAATGGAATAAGGAAAGTCCAACTTGGAAGGGTGTTAGGTGAGAAGATTAGGCTCTTTTACGATAAAAGTAGAAAGAGGATTCAAGATGATATGGAAGATGGCGGGATAGGTAAACCAGATGTTAGGGACCTGAAGTAGGAAAGGAACAAGGAAGGCAAGGAACACTGCAAAATAGAACACCTAGTAATCAATTTTCAGGATGTTGAGGTCGCTTCACAAGAAGCGACTGTAGATGGGATAGTGGAGGTATGTGCTGTGAAAATTCAAGATATAGCTGCTAGATATTACTTCGTAGGCTGAAGCAGGGGACAAGGCAAATAGTGAACAGGGTAAGACAATTCATATTTAGATTACAGACCAAGTTCACGTAGATGGGCTCCCTAGTGCCACTGCTGCGCACACACACACACATACCACTGAAAATATGTCGCATTCATGTATCGGAATATTTTGTCAGTGCATCAAATATACGTATCAGATTTTCAAATTTTGATGATAAAAGAATATTGTGGTACAATTGATATGGACAAAGAGCATTATTAGACTACGTGTTAATTGATAGGCGTGTAAAAGAGAATTTTGGGTGTTAGTGTGCTGAGACGGGCAGCTGGAGGGATGTCTAATCATTATCTTTTGGAAGCGAAGGTGATGATTTGTAGAGGCTTTCAGAAAAGAAGAGAGAACGTTAGGGGAAGAGAGAGAGAGAGAGAGAGAGAGAGAGAGAGAGAGAGAGAGAGAGAGAGAGAGAGAGAGAGAGAGAGAGAGAGAGAGAGAGAGAGAGAGAGAGAGAGAGAGAGAGAGAGAGAGAGAGAGAGAGAGAGAGAGAGAGAGAGAGAGAGAGAGAGAGAGTTTAGAAAGGAGACTTGTGTGAGGAAGTATCAGGAGACACTGAGCGTTGAATGGCAAAAGGTGAGAGCAAATGACGTGAGGGGAATGGGTGAAGAATGAGATGTATTTAGGGAAGCAGTGATGTCTTGCATAAAAGATGCATATGGTACAACAAAGGCGGAAGGTGTTTTGGTTGGGGTGGTGTACGAAGTGAGAGTGTTAGGGAGAATGATTTGGTGAAGAGAGAAGAGGTAGTGAAAGTTTTGAGGAAGATGGAAGCCGGCAAGGCGGTGGGTTATGACGGCATTGCAATGGAATTTATGAAAAGAGGGGGTGACTGTGTTTTTCATTGGTTGGTAAGGATATTCAATGTATGTATGGACCTTAGTGAAGTGCCTGAGGATTGGCGGAATGCATGCATAATGCCATTGTACAAAGTCAGAGGGGATAAAGGTGAGTGTTCAAATTACAGGGGCATAAGTTTGCTAAGTACTGTAGGGAAAATATATGGGAGAGTATTGATTGAGAGGGTGAAGGCATGTACAGAGCATCAGACTGGGGAACAGCAGTGCGCTTTCAAAAGTGGTAGAGGATGTGTGGATCAGGTCTTTGCTTAGAAGAATGTATGTGAGAATTACTTGAAAAAACAGATGGATTTGCATGTAGCATTTATGGATCTGGAGAGGGCAATGACAGATTCGATAGCGATTCTCTCTGGAAGGTTTTAAGGGTATATATTGTGGGAGGTAAGGTGCCAGAAGCAGTGAAACATTTTTACAAAGTATGTAAGGCACGTGTCAAGTAGGAAGAGAGTGATTGGTTCTCAATGTCGATCTGCGGCAGTGGTGTGTAATATCCCTACGGTTGTTCAATTTGTTTATGGCTGGGATGGTTAGGGAGGTAAATGCAAGAGTTTTAGAGAGAAGGGCGAGTATACAATGTGTTGTGGAGGAGAGGTCTTGGGAAGTCACTAGTTCGCAGATGATACCTCTAAGGGGTGATTCATTGAGAAGCTGCAGAAGTTGGTTACAGAGTTTGGAAAACTGTGTGAAAGGAGAAAGTTCAGAGTGAATGTGAATAACAGCGGGTTTATCAGGTTCAGTAGGGTTGAGGGACAAATTAATCGGGATGTAAATTTGAATAGAAAAAAATTGAAGAAAGTGAAATGTTTTATCTATCTGGGAGTAGACTTAGCAGAGAATGGAACCATGGATTCTGAAGTGAGTCACGGGTGAGGGCAGGGGACGCGGGTTCTGGAAGCGATGAAGAATGTGTGGAAGGAGAGAACGTTATCTTAGAGAGCAAAAATGGGTATATTTGAATGAATAGTAATTCCAGCAATGTTATATGGTTGCGAGGCATGGGCAATAGATAGGGTTGTACGGAGGAGGGTGGAGCGTAGCACAATGAAACAGACGAAAGAATGACCCAACCCACCCACTGACACACGTACATATATATATACAGGTAAACAAACGCACATATACCTACCTATACATCTCAACGTATACACATGTATACACAGACAGACACATGTATATATAGACACACGTTCATAATTCAAACTGTCTGCCCTTATTCATTCCCGTCGCCACCCCGCAACACATGATATGACAACACCCTCCCCCCGTGTACGTGCGGGGCGGCGCTTGGAAAAGATAACAAATGCCATATTCGTTCACACTCAGTCTCTAGCTATCATGTATAATGCACCGAAACCACAGCTCCCTTTCCACATAAAGGCCCCACAAAACTTTCCTTGATTTACCCAAGACTCTTTACATGCCCTGGTTCTATACATTCACAGGGCATCCATACAAACATATATATATATATATATATATATATATATATATATATATATATATATATATATATATATATATATATATATATATATATATATATATATATTTGCAGGGAAAAAATTGCAATTGAGTGGGAGATGTATAAAAGAAAGAGACAGGAGGTCAAGAGAAAGGTGCAAGAGGTGAAAAAGAGGGCAAATGAGAGTTGGGGTGAGAGAGTATCATTAAATTTTAGGGAGAATAAAAAGATGTTCTGGAAGGAGGTAAATAAAGTGCGTAAGACAAGGGAGCAAACGGGAACTTCAGTGAAGGGCGCAAATGGGGAGGTGATAACAAGTAGTGGTGATGTGAGAAGGAGATGGAGTGAGTATTTTGAAGGTTTTTTGAATGTGTTTGATGATAGAGTGGCAGATATAGGGTGTTTTGGTCGAGGTGGTGTGCAAAGTGAGAGGGTTAGGGAAAATGATTTGGTAAACAGAGAAGAGGTAGTAAAAGCTTTGCGGAAGATGAAACCCGGCAAGGCAGCAGGTTTGGATGGTATTGCAGCGGAATTTATTAAAAAAGGGGGTGACTGTATTATTGACTGGTTGGTAAGGTTATTTAATGTATGTATGACTCATGGTGAGGTGCTTGAGGATTGGCGGAATGCGTGCATAGTGCCATTGTACAAAGGCAAAGGGGATAAGAGTGAGTGCTCAAATTACAGAGGTATAAGTTTGTTGAGTATTCCTGGTAAATTATATGGGAGGGTATTGATTGAGAGGGTGAAGGCATGTACAGAGCATCAGATTGGGGAAGAGCAGTGTGGTTTCAGAAGTGGTAGAGGATGTGTGGATCAGGTGTTTGCTTTGAAGAATATATGTGAGAAATACTTAGAAAAGCAAATGGATTTGTATGTAGCATTTATGGATCTGGAGAAGGCATATGATAGACTTGATAGAGATGCTCTGTGGAAGGTATTAAGAATATATGGTGCTGGAGGCAAGTTGTTAGAGGCAGTGAAAAGTTTTTATCGAGGATGTAAGGCATGTGTACGTGTAGGAAGAGAGGAAAGTGATTGGTTCTCAGTGAATGTAAGTTTGCGGCAGGGGTGTGTGATGTCTCCATGGTTGTTTGATTTGTTTTTATGGATGGGGTTGTTAGCGAGGTGAATGCAAGAGTTTTAGAAAGAGGGGCAAGTATGAGGTCTGTTGGGGATGAGAGAGCTTGGGAAGTGAGTCAGTTGTTGTTCGCTGATGATACAGCGCTGGTGGCTGATTCATGTGAGAAACTGCAGAGGCTGGTGACTGAGTTTGGTAAAGTGTGTTAAAGAAGAAACTTAAGAGTAAATGTGAATAAGAGCAAGGTTATTAGGTACAGTAGGGTTGAGGGTCAAGTCAATTGGGAAGTAAGTTTGAATGGAGAAAAACTGGAGGAAGTAAAGTGTTTTAGATATATGGGAGTGGATCTGGCAGCGGATGGAACCATGGAAGCTGAAGTGGATCATAGGGTGGGGGAGGGGGCGAAAATCCTGGGAGCCTTGAAGAATGTGTGGAAGTCGAGAACATTATCTCGGAAAGCAAAAATGGGTATGTTTGAAGGAATAGTGGTTCCAACAATGTTGTATGGTTACATTTACACGCAAATATACATACCTACACAGCTTTCCATGGTTTACCCCAAACGCTTCACATGCCCTGATTCAATCCACTGACAGCACGTCAACCCCGGTATACCACATCGATCCTTTTCACTCTATTCCTTGCCCTCCTTTCACCCTCCTGCATGTTCAGGCCCCGATCACACAAAATCTTTTTCACTCCATCTTTCCACCCCCAATTTGGTCTCCCACTTCTCCTCGTTCCCTCCACCTCCGACACATATATCCTCTTGGTCAATCTTTCCTCACTCATTCTCCCCATGTGCCCAAACCATTTCAAAACACCCTCCTCTGGTCTCTCAACCACGCTCTTTTTATTTCCACACATCTCTCTTACCCTTACGTTACTTACTCGATCAAACCACCTCACACCACACATTGTCCTCAAACATCTCATTTCCAGCACATCCACCCTCCTGCGCACAACTCTATCCATAGCCCACGCCTCGCAACCATGCATTGTTGGAACCACTATTCCTTCAAACATACCCATTTTTGCTTTCCGAGATAATGTTCTCGACTTCCACACATTCTTCAAGGCTCCCAGGAATTTCGCCCCCTTCCCCACCCTATGATCCACTTCCGCTTCCATAGTTCCATCCGCTGCCAGATCCACTCCCAGATATCTAAAACACTTTACTTCCTCCAGTTTTTCTCCACTCAAACTTACCTCCCAGTTGACTTGACCCTCAACCCTACTGTACCTAATAACCTTGCTCTTATTCACATTTACTCTTAAGTTTCTTCTTTCACACACTTTACCAAACTCAGTCACCAGCTTCTGCAGTTTCTCACATGAATCAGCCACCAGCGCTGTATCATCAGCGAACAACAACTGACTCACTTCCCAAGCCCTCTCATGCACAACAGACTGTATTTTTGCCTGTCTCTCCAAAACTCTTGAATTCATCTCCCTAACAACTCCATCCAAAAAATAAATTAAACAACTATGAAGAAATCACGCACACCTGCCGGAAACAAACATTCACTGAGAACAAATATCTTTCCTCTCTTCCTATTCGTACACATGCCTTACAGCCTTGATAAAAACCTTTCACTGTCTCTAACAACTCACCTCCCACCATATATACTCTTAATATCTTCCACAAAACATCTTAACAACTCTATCATATGCCTTGTCCAGATACATAAAAACTGCATACAGATCCATCTGTTTATCTAAGTATTTACACATACATTCTTCAAAGCAAACACCTGATCCACACATCCTCTACCCTTCTGAAGCCCCACTTCTCTTCTCCAGTCTGATGCTCTGTAAATGCCTTTACCCTATCAATCACTACCCACCCATACAATATCCCGGGAATACGCTACGAACTAATACCTCAGTAATTTGAACACCATGCTTTATCCCCTTTGCCTTTGTACAGTGGCACTATGCATACATTCCACCAATCCTCAGGCACTTCACGATGAACCATACATACAATGAATATCCTTACTAACCAGTCAACAAAATATTCACCCTTTTTTTTGATAAATTCCATTCCAATACCATCCAAACCCGCTGCCTTGTCAACTTTCATCTTCCGCAATTCTTTCACTGCCTCTACTCTGTTCACCAAACCATTCTCCCTGAGCGTCTCACTTCGCACACCTCCTCGACCAAAATAAGCTATATCTAACACTCTATCATCAAACACATTCAACAAACTTTCAAAATACTTACTCCATCTCATTCTCACTTCACTACTACTTGTTATTACCTCTCCATTAGCGCCCTTCACCTATATTCCCATTTGTTCTCTTGTCTTACGCACTTTCTTAACCTCCTTCCAAAACATCTTTTCACTCTCCCTAACATCTGATATTCCTTCAACCCAACTCTCATTTGGCCTCTTTTCCACCTCTTCCAACTTTCTCTTGACCTACTACCTCTTTCTATTATACGTACATATCCAAGTCATTCGTACTGCTTTCCTGTAAAAATTGTCTAAACGCCTCTCTCTTCTCTTTCACTAACAATCTTACTTCTTCATTCCACCACTCACTACCCTTTCTAATCTGTCCACCTCCCACCTTTCTCATGCCACATGTATCTTTTGCGCAAGCTATCACTGCTTCCCGAAATACATCCCATTCCTTCTCCACTCCCCTTACGTCATTTGCTCTCACCTTTCGCCATTCTGCACTCAATCTTTCCGAGAACTTCCTCACACAGCTCTCCTTTCCAAGCTCACTTACTCTCACCACTCTTTTCTCCCCAACATTCTCTCTTCTCTTCTGAAAACCTATACAAATCTTCACCTTCGTCTCCACAAGATAGTAATCAGACATTCTTCCACCTACCCTTCTCAGCACATTATCATACAAAAGTGAATTTCTTGAAGGTTTATTGAATGTGTTTGATGATGGAGTGACAGATATAGGGTGTTTTGGTCGTGATGATATGGGAATGAGAATGTCAAGGATAATGGTTTGGTGAACAGAGTGGACGTAGTGAAAGTTTTGTGGAAGATGAAAGCTGGCAAGGCGGCGTATTTGGATGGTATTGCAGTGGAATTTATCAAAAAGAGGGTGACTGTTGTTGATTGGTTGGTAAAGGTAATCAATGCATTAATGGATCATGGTGAATTTTGCCTGAGCATTGGCGGAATGCATGCATAGTGCCATTGTACAAAGGCAAAGGGGAATAAAGGTGTGTTCAAATTACGGAGGCATACGTTTGTGAAGTATCTCAGGGAAATTATATTGGAGGGTATTGACTGAAAGGGTTAATGCATGCACAGATCATCAGATTGGGGAAGAGCAGCATGGTTTCAGAGGTGGTAGAGGATGTGTGGATCAGGTGTTTGCTTTGCAGTGTATGTGAAAAATCATCTCGAAAACCAGATGGATTTGTATGTAGGATTTATGGATCTGGAGTTCGGATAAAGGTGCTTTGTGCAAGGTTTTAAAAGCATATGGTGTGGAAGGAAAGTTGCTAGAAGCAGTGGAATGTTTTTATCGAGGATATAAGGCATATGTAGGCGTAGGAAGAGAGGAAAGTGATTGGTTTCCAGCAAATGTCGGTCTGCGTCAGGGATGCGTGATATCTCTATGGTTGTTTAATTTGTTTATGGATGGGGTGGTTAGGGAGGTGAATGCAAGAGTTTTGGTGAGAGAGGCAAGTATGCAGTCTGTTGTGGATGAGAGGGTTTTGAGTGAATTGATACAGCGCTGGTGGCTGATTCGGGTGAGAAAATGCAGGTTGGTGATTGAGTTTGGTAAAATGTGTGAGAGAAGAAAGTTGAGAGTAAATGTGAAAAAGAATAAGGTTATCAGGTTCAGTAGGGTAAGGGATAAGTTAAATGGGAGGTAAATTTGAATGGAGAAAAACTGGAGGAAGTGAAGTGTTCTAGACATCTGGGTGTGGATTTAGTCGTGGAGGGAGCCATGGAAGCGGAAGTGAGTCACACGGTGGGAGGACCGAAAGTTCTGGGAGCTTTGAAAAATGTGCGGAAGGCGAGAACATTATCTAGGTAAGGAAAAATGGGTATGATTGAAGAAATGCTGGTTCCAACAATATTATATGGTTGCTAGGCATGGGCTATAGATAGGGTTTTGCGGAGGAGAGTTGATGTGTTAGAAATGAAATGCTGGAGGACAGTACGTTGTGTGAGGTGGTTTAATCGAGTAGGTAATGAAAGGGTAAGAGAGATGTGTGGTAATGAGAGAGTGTAGTTGAGAGCACAGACGAGGATGTGTTGAACTGGTTTGGTCACAAGGAGAGAATGAGTGAGGAAAGAATAAGAAAGAAGACATATGTGGCAGAGGTGGAGGGAAGAAGAAGTGGTAACCCAAATTGATGGTGTAAGGATAGAGCGAAAAAGATTTCGATTGTTCGGGGGCATATAGGAGGATGAAAGGCGCGCAAGGAATAGAGTGATTTCGAATGATATGTGTTGTACCGTGTTCAATGTGCTTTTAATGAATTGAACCAGGGCATGCGAAGAGTCTTTAGTAAACCATGGAGAGGTCTGTTGAGCCTGGATGTGGAAAGGGAGCTGTGGTTTGGGTGCATTACACATGACAGCTAGAGACTGAGTCTGAACGGATGTGGCCATTTTTGTCTGTTCCTGGCGCTGCCTCGCTGGAATTGTGTGTGTGTGTGTTGTGTGTGTGTGTGTTGGGGGGGAGGGGTAGGGGGGTGCTATTTCGTGTGTTGCGGGGTGGTGACGTGAATGGATGGAGGCAAGTATGGATATGTACAAGTGTATATATTGATATGTCTGTGTATGTAAATATACGTATACGTTGAAATGTTTAGGTATGTATATGCGCACGTGTGGGCGTTCATATATATATATATATATATATATATATATATATATATATATATATATATATATATATATATATATATATATATATATATATATATATATATATATATATTATTATATTATTATTATACTTTGTCGCTGTCTCCCGCGTTTGCGAGGTAGCGCAAGGAAACAGACGAAAGAAATGGCCCAACCCTCCCCCATACACATGTATATACATACGCCCACACACGCAAATATACATACCTACACAGCTTTCCATGGTTTACCCCAGACGTTTCACATGCCTTGATTCAATCCACTGACAGCACGTCAACCCCGGTACACAACATCGCTCCAATTCACTCTATTCCTTGCCCTCCTTTCACCCTCCTGCATGTTCAGGCCCCGATCACACAAAATCTTTTTCACTTCATCTTTCCACCTCCAATTTGGTCTCCCTCTTCTCCTTGTTCCCTCCACCTCCGACACATATATCCTCTTTGTCAATCTTTCCTCACTCATCCTCTCCATATGCCCAAACCACTTCAAAACACCCTCTTCTGCTCTCTCAACCACGCTCTTTATATATATATATATATATATATATATATATATATATATATATATATATATATATATATATATATATATATATATATATATTTTTTTTTTTCATACTATTCGCCATTTCCCGCGATAGCGAGGTAGCGTTAAGAACAGAGGACTGGGCCTTTGAGGGAATACCCTCTCCTGGCCCCCTTCTCTGTTCCTTCTTTTGGAAAAAAAAAAAAAAAAAAGAGAGGGGAGGATTTCCAGCCCCCCGCTCCCTTCCCTTTTAGTCGCCTTCTACGACACGCAGGGAATACGTGGGAAGTATTCTTTCTCCCCTATCCCCAGGGATATATATATATATATATATATATATATATATATATATATATATATATATATATATATATATATATATTTTTTTTTTTTTTTTTTTATACCTCGTCGCTGTCTCCCGCGGTTGCGAGGTAGCGCAAGGAAACAGACGAAAGAAATGGCCCAACCCCCCCCATACACATGTACATACACACGTCCACACACGCAAATATACATACCTACACAGCTTTCCATGGTTTAACCCGGACGCTTCACATGCCTTGATTCAATCCACCGACAGCACGTCAACCCCTGTATACCACATCGCTCCAATTCACTCTATTCCTTGCCCTCCTTTCACCCTCCTGCATGTTCAGGCCCCGATCACACAAAATCCTTTTCACTCCATCTTTCCACCTCCAATTTGGTCTCCCTCTTCTCCTCGTTCCCTCCACCTCCGACACATACATCCTCTTGGTCAATCTTTCCTCACTCATTCTCTCCATGTGCCCAAACCATTTCAAAACACCCTCTTCTGCTCTCTCAACCACGCTCTTTTTATTTCCACACATCTCTCTTACCCTTACGTTACTTACTCGATCAAACCACCTCACACCACACATTGTCCTCAAACATCTCATTTCCAGCACATCCATCCTCTTGCGCACAACTCTATCCATAGCCCACGCCTCGCAACCATACAACATTGTTGGAACCACTATTCCTTCAAACATACCCATTTTTGCTTTCCGAGATAATGTTCTCGACTTCCACACATCTTTCAAGGCTCCCAAAATTTTCGCCCCCTCCCCCACCCTTTGATCCACTTCCGCTTCCATGGTTCCATCCGCTGACAGATCCACTCCCAGATATCTAAAACACTTCACTTACTCCAGTTTTTCTCCATTCAAACTCATCTCCCATTTGACTTGACCCTCAACCCTACTGTACCTAATAACCTTGCTCTTATTCACATTTACTCTTAACTTTCTTCTTCCACACACTTTACCAAACTCCGTCACCAGCTTCTGCAGTTTCTCACATGAATCCGCCACCAGCGCTGTATCATCAGCGAACAACAACTGACTCACTTCCCAAGATCTCTCATCCCCAACAGACTTCATACTTGCCCCTCTTTCCAAGACTCTTGCATTTACCTCCCTAACAACCCCATCCATAAACAAATTAAACAACCATGGAGACATCACACACCCCTGCCGCAAACCTACATTCACTGAGAACCAATCACTTTCCTCTCTTCCTACACGTACACATGCCTTACATCCTCGATAAAAACTTTTCACTGCTTCTAACAACTTGCCTCCCACACCATATATTCTTAATACCTTCCACAGAGCATCTCTATCAACTCTATCATATGCCTTCTCCAGATCCATAAATGCTACATACAAATCCATTTGCTTTTCTAAGTATTTCTCACATACATTCTTCAAAGCAAACACCTGATCCACACATCCTCTACCACTTCTGAAACCACACTGCTCTTCCCCAATCTGATGCTCTGTACATGCCTTCACCCTCTCAATCAATACCCTCCCATATAATTTACCAGGAATACTCAACAAACTTATACCTCTGTAATTTGAGCACTCACTCTTATCCCCTTTGCCTTTGTACAATGGCACTATGCACGCATTCCGCCAATCCTCAGGCACCTCACCATGAGTCATACATACATTAAATAACCTTACCAACCAGTCAACAATACAGTCACCCCCTTTTGTAATAAATTCCACTGCAATACCATCCAAACCTGCTGCCTTGCCGGCTTTCATCTTCCGCAAAGCTTTTACTACCTCTTCTCTGTTTACCAAATCATTTTTCCCTAACCCTCTCACTTTGCACACCACCTCGACCCAAACACCCTATATCTGCCACTCTGTCATCAGACACATTTAACAAACCTTCAAAATACTCATTCCATCTCCTTCTCACATCACCACTACTTGTTATCACCTCCCCATTTACGCTCTTCACTGAAGTTCCCATTTGCTCCCTTGTCTTACGCACCCTATTTACCTCCTTCCAGAACATCATTTTATTCTCCCTAAAATTTACTGATAGTCTCTCACCCCAACTCTCATTTGCCCTTTTTTTCACCTCTTGCACCTTTCTCTTGACCTCCTGTCTCTTTCTTTTATACTTCTCCCACTCAATTGCATTTTTTCCCTGCAAAAATCGTCCAAAAGCCTCTCTCTTCTCTTTCACTAATACTCTTACTTCTTCATCCCACCACTCACTACCCTTTCTAAACAGCTCACCTCCCACTCTTCTCATGCCACAAGCATCTTTTGCGCAATCCATCACTGATTCCCTAAATACATCCCATTCCTCCTCCACTCCCCTTACTTCCATTGTTCTCACCTTTTTCCATTCTGTACACAGTCTCTCCTGATACTTCCTCACACAGGTCTCCTTCCCAAGCTCACTTACTCTCACCACCTTCTTCACCCCAACATTCACTCTTCTTTTCTGAAAACCCATACTAATCTTCACCTTAGCCCCCACAAGATAATGATCAGACATCCCTCCAGTTGCACCTCTCAGCACATTGACATCCAAAAGTCTCTCTTTCGCACGCCTGTCAATTAACACGTAATCCAATAACGCTCTCTGGCCATCTCTCCTACTTACATAAGTATACTTATGTATATCTCGCTTGTTATATATATATATAAATGTGAATAAGAGCAAGGTTATTAGGTACAGTAGGGTTGAGGGTCAAGTCAATTGGGAGGTGAGTTTGAATGGAGAAAAAATGGAGGAAGTGAAGTGTTTTAGATATCTGGGAGTGGATCTGTCAGCGGATGGAACCATGGAAGCGGAAGTGGATCATAGGGTGGGGGAGGGGGCGAAAATTTTGGGAGCCTTGAAAAATGTGTGGAAGTCGAGAACATTATCCCGGAAAGCAAAAATGGGTATGTTTGAAGGAATAGTGGTTCCAACAATGTTGTATGGTTGCGAGGCGTGGGCTATGGATAGAGTTGTGCGCAGGAGGATGGATGTGCTGGAAATGAGATGTTTGAGGACAATGTGTGGTGTGAGGTGGTTTGATCGAGTAAGTAACGTAAGGGTAAGAGAGATGTGTGGAAATAAAAAGAGCGTGGTTGAGAGAGCAGAAGAGGGTGTTTTGAAATGGTTTGGGCACATGGAGAGAATGAGTGAGGAAAGATTGACCAAGAGGATATATGTGTCGGAGGTGGAGGGAACGAGGAGAAGAGGGAGACCAAATTGGAGGTGGAAAGATGGAGTGAAAAGGATTTTGTGTGATCGGGGCCTGAACATGCAGGAGGGTGAAAGGAGGGCAAGAAATAGAGTGAATTGGAGCGATGTGGTATACAGGGGTTGACGTGCTGTCAGTGGATTGAATCAAGGCATGTGAAGCGTCCGGGGTAAACCATGGAAAGCTGTGTAGGTATGTATATTTGCGTGTGTGGACGTGTGTATGTACATGTGTATGGGGGGGGTTGGGCCATTTCTTTCGTCTGTTTCCTTGCGCTACCTCGCAAACGCGGGAGACAGCGACAAAGTATAAAAAAAAAAAAAGAAAATATATATATATATATATATATATATATATATATATATATATATATATATATATATATATATATATATATATATATATATATATATATATATATATATATATATATATATATATATATATATACTCCTCCTCAACCAAAGTTCATACCAATTTATCGATCAACCAGAAGATGGATAAATAGCTAAGTGAGCTATAAGCTGTGGAGCTAATCAATGTTAAGATAGATATTAGTGTATCGCAGTGTATCGAGACAGACTTCCTCAGAACTTTTTTAAAGGGGAAGTAAATGTTTATAGTTGTGTTACTGGAGTGATAGTTTTCATACATGGTGCTCTGACATGAAAATAGTGAAATTGGAAAAGAATGTAGCTTAGACATTGAAGCTTATTCTTTCATTGAAATGTGAACAAATGGAGCATTTTTCAAAGTGACAGAGATGGAAAGCAAAAAGGTGTTTTGCAATGGAAAACTTGAGATCCAGATAAACTTTTGGTCTGTCAAGACTTTATTATGGCGGATGTCCAACTACCTACCCTCATGTATCCAAGATATGGTTGTACTTTGTGTAATAAAGACAATTGAGAAACATCATAAGCCAATATTCTAGTTTTATGATAAGAGAAGTGGACCAGGCAGTATGATACAGTGGTTAAATTGATGAAAACTACTATTGAAGTTTGTGTAAATAAATTATATATTTCCCTTTTCCAAAGCCAGAGGTTGAACCATTATGTGGCATTCATTTTTCATTTCATTTCCAGCTAGAAGTTTCAGTTTTCTAAATTATTTCTAACATTTTATATATATATATATATATATATATATATATATATATATATATATATATATATATATATATATATATATATATATATATATATATATATATATATATATATATATATATATATATATATATTTTTTTTTTTTTTTTTTTTTTTTCATACTATTCGCCATTTCCCGCGATAGCGAGGTGGCGTTAAGAACAGAGGACTGGGCCTTTGAGGGAATACCCTCACCTGGCCCCCTTCTCTGTTCCTTCTTTTGGAAAAAAAAAAAAAAAAAAAAAAAAAAACGAGAGGGGAGGATTTCCAGCCCCCCGCTCCCTTCCCTTTTAGTCGCCTTCTACGACACGCAGGGAATACGTGGGAAGTATTCTTTCTCCCCTATCCCCAGGGATAATATATATATATATATATATATATATATATATATATATATATATATATTTTTTTTTTTTTTTCAAACTATTCGCCATTTCCCGCATTAGCGAGGTAGCGTTAAGAACAGAGGACTGGGCCTTTTTCGGAATATCCTCACCTGGCCCCCTCTGTTCCTTCTTTTGGAAAATTAAAAAAAAAACGAGAGGGGAGGATTTCCAGCCCCCCGCTCCCTCCCCTTTTAGTCGCCTTCTACGACACGCAGGGAATACGTGGGAAGTTTTCTTAATCCCCTATCCCCAGGGATAATATATATATATATATATATATATATATATATATATATATATATATATATATATATATATATATATATATATATATATATATATATATATATATATATATATATACACATATGTAAATATATACATATATATATACATATATATATATATATATATATATATATATATATATATATATATATATATATATATATATATATATATATATATATATATATATATATATATATATATATATATATATATATATATATATATATATATATATATATATATATATATATATATATATATATATATATATATATATATATATATATATATATATATATATATATATATATATATATGTTATCCCTGGGAATAGGGGAGAAAGAATACTTCCCACGCATTCCTCACGTGTCGTAGAAGGCGACTAGAGGGGACGGGACCGGGGGGCCCGAAATCTTCCCCTCCCTGTATTTCAACTTTCTAAAATGGGAAACAGAAGAAGGAGTCACGCGGGGAGTGCTCATCCTCCTCGTAGGCTCAGATTGGGGTGCCTAAATGTGTGTGGATGTAACCAAGAAGTGAAAAAGGAAAGATAGGTAGTATGTTTGAGGAAAGGAACCTGGATATTTTGACTCTGAGTGAAACGAAGCTCAAGGGTAAAGGGGAAGAGTGGTTTGGGAATGTCTTGCGAGTAAAGTCAGGGGTCAGAGAGAGGACAAGAGCAAGGGAAGGAGTAGCACTACTCCTGAAACAGGAGTTGTGGGAGTATGTGATAGAATGTAAGAAAGTAAACTCTAGATTAATATGGGAAAAACTGAAAGTTGATGGAGAGAGATGGGTGATTATTGGTGCATATGCACCTGGGCATGAAAAAAAAGATCATGAGAGGCAAGTATTTTGGGAGCAAGTGAATGACTGTGTTAGTGGCTTTGATCCACAAGAACCGGGTTATAGTGATGGGTGATATGAATGAAAAGGTGAGTAATGTGGCAGTTAATAATAGGTACACATGGGGTGTTCAGTATTGTAAATGGAAATGGTGAAGAGCTTGCAGATTTATGTGCTGAAGAAGGACTGGTGATTGGGAGTACCTGGTTTAAAAAGCGAGATATACATAAGTATACGTATGTAAGTAGGAGAGATGGCCAGAGAGCGTTATTGGATTACGTGTTAATTGACAGGCGCGCGAAAGAGAGAGTTTTGGATGTTAATGTGCTGAGAGGTGCAACTGGAGAGATGTCTGATCATTATCTTGTAGAGGCGAAGGTGAAGATTTGTATGGGATTTTAGAAAAGAAGAGAGAATGTTGGGGTGAAGAGGGCGGTGAGAGTAAATGAGCTAGGGAAGGAGACGTGTGAGGAAGTACCAGGAGAGGCTGAGTACAGAATGGAAAAAGGTGACAACGAAGGAGGTAAGGGGAGTGGGGGAGGAATGGGATGTATTTAGGGAAGCAGTGATGGCTTGAGCAAAAGATGCTTGTGGCATGAGAAGCGTGGGAGGTGGGTTGATTAGAAAGGGTAGTGAGTGGTGGGATAAAGAAGTAAGATTATTAGTGAAAGAGAAAAGCAAGGGATTTGGACGATTTTTGCATGGAAAAAATGCAAATGAGTGGAAGATGTATAAAAGAATGATACAGGAGGTCAAATGAAAGGTACAAGAGGTAAAAAAGATGGCAAATGATAGTTGGGGTGAGAGAGTATCATTAAATTTTAGGGAGAATAAAAAGATGTTCTGGAAGAAGGTAAATAATGTGCGTAAGACAAGGGAGCAAATGGGAACTTCAGTGAAGGGCGCGAATGGGGAGGTGATAACAAGTAGTGGTGATGTGAGAAGGAGATGGAGTGAGTATTTTGAAGGTTTGTTGAATGTGTTTGATGATAGAGTGGCAGATATAGGGTGTTTTGGTCGAGGTGGTGTGCAAAGTGAGAGGGTTAGGGAAAATGATTTGGTAAACAGAGTAAAGGTAGTTAAAGCTTTGCGGAAGATGAAAGCCAGCAAGGCAGCAGGTTTGGATGGTATTGCAGTGGAATTTATTAAAAAAAGGGGATGACTGTATTGTTGACTGGTTGGTAAGGTTATTTAATGTATGTATGATTCATGTTGAGGTGCCTGAGGACTGGCGGAATGCTTGCATAGTGCCATTGTACAAAGGCAAAGGGGACACAGGTGAGTGCTCAGATTACAGAGGTATAAGTTTGTTGAGTATTACTGGTGAATTATATTTGAGGGTATTGATTGAGAGGGTGAAGGCATGTACAGAGCATCAGATTGGGGAAGAGCAGTGAGGTTTCAGAAGTGGTAGTGGATGTGTGGATCAGGTGTTTGCTTTGAAGAATGTATATGAGAAATACTTAGAAAAGCAAATGGATTTGTATGTAGCATTTATGGATCTGGAGAAGGCATATGATAGAGTTGATAGAGATGCTCTGTGGAAGGTACTAAGAATATATAGTGTAGGAGGCAAGTTGTTAAAAGAAGTGAAAAGTTTTTATCGAGGATGTAAAGCATGTGTACGTGTAGGAAGAGAGGAAAGTGATTGGTTCTTAGTGAATGTAGTTTTGCAGCAGGGGTGTGTAATGTCTCCATGGTTATTTAATTTGTTTATGGATGGGGTTGTTAGGGAGGTGAATGCAAGAGTTTTGGAAAGAGGGGCAAGTATGCAGTCTGCTGTGGATGAGAGAGCTTTGGAAGTGAGTCAGTTGTTGTTTGTTGATGATACAGCGCTGGTGGCTGATTCATGTGAGAAACTGCAGAAGCTGGTGACTGAGTTTAGTAAAGTGTGTGAAAGAAGAAAGTTAAGAGTAAATGTGAATAAGAGCAAAGTTATTAGGTACAGTAGGGTTGAGGGTCAAATCAATTAGGAGGTAAGTTCAAATGGAGAAAAACTGGAGGAAGTAAATTGTTTTAGATATCTGGAAGTGGATCTGGCAGCGGATGGAACCATGGAAGCAGAAGTAAATCACAGGGTGGGGGAGGGGGCGAAAATCCTGGGAGCCTTGAAGAATGTGTGGAAGTCGAGAACATTATCTCGGAAAGCAAAAATGTGTATGTTTGAAGGATTTGTGGTTCCAACAATGTTGTATGGTTGCGATCCGTGGGTTATGGATAGAGTTGTGCGCAGGAGGGTCGATGTGCTGGAAATGAGATGTTTGAGGACAATATGTGGTGTGAGGTGGTTTGATTAAGTAAGTAATGTAAGGTTAAGAGAGATGTGTGGAAATAAAAAGAGCGTGGTTGAGAGAGCAGAAGAGGGTGTTTTGAAATAGTTTGGGCACATGGAGAGAATGAGTGAGGAAAGATTGACCCAAAGGATATATGTGTCGGAGGTGGAGTGAACAAGGAGAAGTGGGAGACCAAATTGAAGATAGAAAGATTGAGTGAAAAAGATTTTGAATGATCGGGGCCTGAACATGCAGGAGGGTGAAAGGCGGACAAGGAATAGAGTGAATTGGATCGATGTGGTATACCGGGGTCGACGTGCTGTCAATAGATTGAATGAGGGCATGTGAAGCGGCTGGGTTAAACCATGGAAAGTTCTGTGGGGCCTGGATGTGGAAAGGGAGCTGTGGTTTCGGGCCTTATTGCATGACAGCTGGAGACTGAATGTGAGCGAATGGGGCCTTTGTTGTCTTTTCCTGACGCTGCCTCGCGCACATGAGGGGGGAGGTGGATGTTATTCCGTGTGTGACAGGGTGGCGATGGGGGTGAGTAGGGGCAGACAGTGTCAATTGTGTGCATGTGTGTATATTTGTTTGTCTGTGTGTGTATATATGTGTGTACGTTGGGATATGTGGGTGTGTATGTTTCCCTGTGTGGACGTGTGTGTGTGTGCATGTGTGTGGGGGTGGGTTGGGCCATTTCTTTCGTCTATTTCTTTGCGCTACCTCGCAGGCGCGGGAGACAGCGACAAAGGAAAATAATAATAATAAAAGAATATATATATATATATATATATATATATATATATATATATATATATATATATATATATATATATATATTTTTTTTTTTTTTTTTTCTTTCTTTCATACTATTCGCCATTTCCCGCGATAGCGAGGTAGCGTTAAGAACAGAGGACTGGGTCTTTGAGGGAATATCCTCACCTGGCCCTCTTCTCTGTTCCTTCTTTTGGAAAAAAAAAAAAAAAAGAGAGGGGAGGATTTCCAGCCTCCCGCTCCCTTCCCTTTTAGTCGCCTTCTACGACACGCAGGGAATACGTGGGAAGTATTCTTTCTCCCCTGTCCCCAAATACATCTCTGTCTGTTCAGGATTTCCTTGGTTGACTGTTGTTCGTGTACCACACATTCAGCGCAGTCTGAAGGGTGTGCAGTCTTGTACTGTAGGCTTAATCATAATGTATATACCTTCAGTGATTCGCGTACCTAAAACCTATTAATGTATATCTCTACAATATTACAATATCAAAAAATTACTGCTAATGAAAAAAAACTAAATGACCTATGTTGGCATGTTACTTCTCAATAGGCTTTCATACAGGTTAGTCGTATTTGGGATTTACACCAATGACAATCCAATTAGGTATGAACACACATATACAATAATACAAAAAAAAAAAAATTGTAAGCAGCTTTTAAAAAGACAAAAACACTTAACGGACAAATGGAACATAACTGACAATAAAATCTTGGAAACACTGAAGCTGCTGCTGTTAACAGGAAACATTTAGGACCACCAACATAATTTCAGTAGAAAAAATATAACTCGAAACCTTGAATTTTGATTTGGCTGTACTGGGAATTTATTGCCTTCCTCGTTGCAGAACATTAAGCCTTGTTTGCTTGTTCCTTTTACAAGAAAATGTCTTTTACACCCTATAAGAATAACTGCCCATTTTTACTGGCACAAAACTGGTTCATAATGGATAAGTCATGTTACACAACTGCAATTCGGCTCTCTCAGTTGTAACTGCTCTCTTCCTACGAAATGCCTCCCAAGAAAACAGATGAAAACAACATTGCTAAAATAAAGAGTGTTCTCAGAGACGGCATACGATGAGATGATAGTTAGGAGACTTTTTACCAGAAGGGGCACCAACCTATATAACACTGACATAGATTCTCATGCAGGGTAGCCTGTGCAATTATATATATGTATAATTATATTTATATTTATTATACTTTGTCGCTGTCTCCCGCGTTTGCGAGGTAGCGCAAGGAAACAGACGAAAGAAATGGCCCAACCCCCCCCCATACACATGTATATACATACGTCCACACACGCAAATATACATACCTACACAGCTTTCCATGGTTTACCCCAGACGCTTCACATGCCTTGATTCAATCCACTGACAGCACGTCAACCCCGGTATACCACATCGTTCCAATTCACTCTATTCCTTGCCCTCCTTTCACCCTCCTGCATGTTCAGGCCCCGATCACACACATATATATATATATATATATATATATATATATATATATATATATATATATGTGTGTGTGTGTGTATGTGTGTGTGTGTGTGTGTGTGTGTGTGTGTGTGTGTATATGTATGTATGTATGTATGTATATATATATATATATATATATATATATATATATATATATATATATATATATATATATATATATATATATATATATATATATATATATATATATATATATATATATATATATATATATATATATATATATATATATATATATGTATATATGTATATATATATATATATATATATATATATATATATATATATATATATATATATATATATATATATATATATATATATATATATATATATATATATATATATATATATATATATATATATATATATATATATATATATATATATGTAGGCACCTGGATGTTTTGGCTCTGAATGAAACGAAGCTCAAGGGTAAAGGGGAAGAGTGGTTTGGGAATGTCTTGGGAGTAAAGTCAGGGGTTAGTGAGAGGACAAGAGCAAGGGAAGGAGTTGCAGTACTACTGAAACAGGAGTTGTGGGAGTATGTGATAGAATATAAGAGAGTAAATTCTCGATTCATATGGGTAAAACTGAAAGTTGATGGAGAGAGATGGGTGATTATTGGTGTATATGCGCCTGGGTATGAGAAGAAAGATCATGAGAGGCAAGTGTTTTGGGAGCAGCTGAATAAGTGTGTTTGTGGTTTTGATGCACGAGACCGGGTTATAGTGATGGGTGATTTGAATGCAAAGGTGAGTAATGTGGCAGTTGAGGGAATAATTGGTATACATGGGGTGTTCAGTGTTTTAAATGGAAATGGTGAAGAGCTTGTTGATTTATGTGCTGAAAAAGGACTGGTGATTGGGAATACCTGGTTTAAAAAGCGAGATATACATAAGGATACGTATGTAAGTAGGAGAGATGGCCAGAGAGCGTTATTGGATTACGTGTTAATTGACAGGCTCGCGAAAGAGAGACTTTTGGATGTTAATATGCTGAGAGGTGCAACTGGAGAGATGTCTGATCATTATCGTGTGGAGGCTAAAGTTAAGATTTGTATGGGTTTTCAGAAAAGAAGAGTGAATGTTGGGGTGAAGAGGGTGGTGAGAGTAAGTGAGCTTGGGGAGGAGACTTGTGTGAGGAAGTATCAGGAGAGACTGAGTACAAAATGGAAAAAGGTGAGAACAATGGAAGTAAGGGGAGTGGGGAAGGAATGGGATGTATTTAGGGAATCAGTGATGGATTGCGCAAAAGATGATTCTGGCATGAGAAGAGTGGGAGGTGGGTTGATTAGAAAGGGTAGTGAGTGGTGGGATAAAGAAGTAAGATTATTAGTGAAAGAGAAGAGAGAGCATTTGGACGATTTTTGCAGAGAAAAAATGAAATTGAGTGGGAGATGTATAAAAGAAAGAGACAGGAGGTCAAGAGAAAGGTGCAAAAGGTGAAAAAAAGGGCAAATGAGAGTTGGGGTGAGAGAGTATCATTAAATTTTAGGGAGAATAAAAAGATGTTCTGGAAGGATGTAAATAAAGTGTGTAAGACAAGGGAGCAAATGGGAACTTCAGTGAAGGGCGCAAGTGGGGAGGTGATAACAAGTAGTGGTGATGTGAAAAGGAGATGGAGTGAGTATTTTGAAGGTTTGTTGAATGTGTTTGATGATAGAGTGGCAGATATACGGAGTTTTGTTTGAGGTGGTGTGCAAAGTGAGAGGGTTAGGGAAAATGATTTGGTAAACAGAGAAGAGGTAGTAAAAGCTTTGCGGAAGATGAAAGCCGGCAAGGGAGCAGGTTTGGATGGTATTGCAGTGGAATTTATTAAAAAAAAGGGGATGACTGTATTATTGACTGGTTGGTAAGGTTATTTAATGTATGTATGACTAATGGTGAGGTTCCTGAGGATTGGCGGAATGCGTGCATAGTGCCATTGTACAAAGGCAAAGGGGATAATAGTGAGTGCTCAAATTACAGAGGTATAAGTTTGTTGAGTATTCCTGGTAAATTATATGGGAGGGTATTGATTGAGAGGGTGAAGGCATGTACAGAGCATCAGATTGGGGAAGAGCAGTGTGGTTTCAGAAGTGGTAGAGGATGTGTGGATCAGGTGTTTGCTTTGAAGAATGCATGTGAGAAATACTTAGAAAAGCAAATGGTTTTGTATGTAGCATTTATGGATCTGGAGAAGGCATAGGATAGAATTGATAGAGATGCTCTGTGGAAGGTATTAAGAATATATGGTGTGGGAGGCAAGTTGTCAGAAGCAGTGAAAAGTTTTTATCGAGGATGTAAGGCATGTGTACGTGTAGGAAGAGAGGAAAGTGATTGGTTCTCAGTAAATGTAGGTTTACGGCAGGGGTGTGTGATGTCTCCATGGTTGTTTAATTTGTTTATGGATGGGGTTGTTAGGGAGGTGAATGCAAGAGTTTTGGAAAGAGGGGCAAGTATGAAGTCTGTTGTGGATGAGAGAGCTTGGGAAGTGAGTCAGTTGTTGTTTGCTGATGATACAGCGGTGGTGGCTGATTTATATGAGAAACTGTAGAAGCTGGTGACTAAGTTTGGTAAAGTGTGTGAAAGAAGAAAGTTAAGAGTAAATGTGAATAAGCGCAAGGTTATTAGGTACAATAGGGTTGAGGGTCAAGTCAATTGGGAGGTAAGTTTGAATGGAGAAAACCGGAGGAAGTAAAGTGTTTTAGATATCTGGGAGTGTATCTGGTAGCGGATGGAACCATGGAAGCGGTAGTGGATCATAGGGTGGGGTAGGGGGCGAAAATCCTGGGAGCCTTGAGGAATGTGTGGAAGTCGAGAACATTATCTCGGAAAGCAAAAATGGGTATGTTTGAAGGAATAGTGGTTCCAACAATGTTGTATGGTTGCGAGGCGTGGGCTATGAATAGAGTTGTGCACAGGAGGATGGATGTGCTGGAAATGAGATTTTTGAGGACAATGTGTGGTGTGAGGTGGTTTGATCGAGTAAGTAACGTAAGGGTAAGAGAGATGTGTGGAAATAAAAAGAGCGTGGTTGAGAGAGCAGAAGAGGGTGTTTTGAAATGGTTTGGGCACATGGAGAGAATGAGTGAGGAAAGATTGACCAAGAGGATATATGTGTCGGAGGTGGAGGGAAGGAGGAGAAGTGGGAGACCAAATTGGAGGTGGAAAGATGTAGTGAAAAAGATTTTTTGTGATCGGGGCCTGAACATGTAGGAAGGTGAAATGCGGGCAAGAAATAGAGTGCATTGGATCGATGTGGTATACCGGGGTTGACGTGCTGTCAGTGGATTGAATCAGGGCATGTGAAGCGACTGGGGTAAAACATGGAAAGCTGTGTAGGTATGTATATTTGCGTGTGTGGACGTATGTATATACAAGTGTATGGGGGTGGGTTGGGCCATTTCTTTCGTCGTTTTCCTTGCGCTACCTCGCTAACGCGGGAAACAGCGGCAAAAAAAAGAAATATATATATATATATATATATATATATATATATATATATATATTTTTTTTTTTTTTCTTTTTTTTCTTCTTTTCTTTTTTTTTGCTTTGTCGCTGTCTCCCGCTGTCTCTATATATATAGGGGAGAAAGAATACTTCCCACGAATTCCTCATATGTCGTAGAAGGCGACTAAATGGGACGGGAGCGGGGGGCCAGAAACCCTTCCCTCCTTGTATTTTAACTTTTTAAAAGGGGAAACAGAAGAAGGAGTCACTCGAGGAGTGTTCATCCTCCTCGATGGCTCATACTGGGGTGTCTAAATGTGTGTGGACGTATTCAAGATGAGAAAAAAGGAGAGATAGGTAGTATGTTTGAGGAAAGGAACCTGGATGTTTTGGCTCTGAGTGAAACGAAGCTCAAACTTAAAGGGGAAGAGTGGTTTGGGAATGTCTTGGGAGTAAAGTCAGGGGTTAGTGAGAGGACAAGAGCAAGGGAAGGAGTTGCACTACTCCTGAATCAGGAGTTGTGGGAGTATGTGATAGAGTGTAAGAAAGTAAATTTTAGATTGATATGGATAAAACTGAAAGTTGTTGGAGAGAAATGGGTGATTATTGGTGTACTTGCACCTGGGCATGAGAAGAAAGATCATGAGAGACAAGTGTTTTGGGAGCAGGTCAATGAGTGTGTTAGTGTTTTTGATGCACAAGACCGGGTTATAGTGATGGGTGATTTGAATGCAAAGGTGAGTAATGTGGCAGTTGAGGGAATAATTGGTATACATGGAGTGTTCAGTTTTGTAAATGGAAATGGTGAAGAGCTTGTAGATTTATGTGATGAAAAAGGACTGGTGATTGGGAATACCTGGTTTAGAAAGCGAGATATATATAAGTATACGTATGTAAGTAGTAGAGATGGCCAGAGAGCGTTATTGGATTACGTGTTAATTGATAGACGCACGAAAGAGACACTTTTGGATGTTAATGTGCTGAGAGGTGCAACTGGAGGGATGTCTGATCATTATCTTGTGGAGGCGAAGGTGAGGATTTGTGGAGGTTTTCAGAAAAGAAGAGAGAATGCTGGGGTGAAGAGAGTGGTAAGAGTAAGTGAGTTTGGGAAGGAGACTTGTGTGAGGAAGTACCAGGGGAGACTGAGTACAGAATGGAAAAAGGTGAGAACAAAGGAGGTAAGGGGAGTGGCGGAGGAATGGGATGTATTTAGGGAAGCAGTGATGGCTTGCGCAAAAGATGCTTGTGGCATGAGAAGCTTGGGAAGTGGGTTGATTAGAAAAGGTAGTGAGTGGTGGGATGAAGAAATAAGATTATCAGTGAAAGAGAAGAGAGAGGTATTTGGATAATTTTTTCCGGGAAAAATATACAAATGAGTGGGAGAGGTATAAAAGAAAGAGGCAGGAGGTCAAGAGAAAGGTGCAAAAGGAGAAAAAGAGGGCAATTGAGAGTTGAGTTGAGAGAGTATCATTAAATTTCAGGGAGAATGAAAAGACGTTTTGGAAGGAGGTAAATAAAGTGCGTAAGACAAGGGAGCAAATGGGAACTTCAGTGAAGGGGGCTAATGGGGAGATGATAACAAGTAGGGGTAATGTGAGAAGGAGATGGAGTGAGTATTTTGAAGGTTTGTTCAATGTGTTTGATGATAGAGTGGGAGATATAGGGTGTTTTGGTCGAGGTGTTGTGCAAAGTGAGAGGGTTAGGGAAAATGATTTGGTAAATAGAGAAGAGGTAGTAAAAGCTTTACGGAAGATGAAAACCGGCAAGGCAGCAGGTTGGGAAGGTATTGCAGTGGAATTTATTAAAAAAGGGGGGTGATTGTATTGTTGACTGGTTGGTAAGGTTATTCAATATATGTATGATTCATGGTGAGGTGTCTGAGGATTGGCGGAATGCTTGCATATTGCCATTGTACAAAGGCAATGGGGATAAGAGTGAGTGCTCAAATTACACAGGTATAAGTTTGTTGAGTATTCCTGGTAAATTATATGGGAGGGTATTGATTGAGAGGGTGAAGGCATGTACAGAGCATCAGATTGGGGAAGAGCAGTGTGGTTTCAGATGTGGTAGAGGATGTGTGGATCAGGGGTTTGCTTTGAAGAATGTATGTGAGAAATACTTAGAAAAACAAATGGATTTGTATATAGCATTTATGGATCTAGAGAAGGCATATGACATAGTTGATAGAGATGTTCTGTGGAAGGTTTTAAGAATATATGGTGTGGAAGGCAAGTTGTTAGTAGCAGTGAAAAGTTTTTATCGAGGATATCAGACATGTGTACATGTAGGAAGAGAGAAAAGTGATTGGTTCTCAGTGAATATAGGTTTGCGGCAGGGGTGTGTGATGTCTCCATGGTTGTTTGATTTGTTTATGGGTGGGGTTGTTAGGGAGGTGAATGCAAGAGTTTTGGAAAGATGGGCAAGTATGCAGTCCGTTCTGGATGAGAGAGCTTGGGAAGTGACTCAGTTGTTGTTCGCTGATGATACAGCGCTGGTGGCTGATTTATGTAAGAAACTGCAGAAGCTGGTGACTGAGTTTGGTAAAGTGTGTGAAAAAAGAAAGTTAAGAGTAAATGTGAATAAGAGCAAGGTTATTAGGTACAGTAGGGTTGAGGGTCAAGTCAATTGGGAGGGAAGTTTGAATGGAGAAAAACTGGAGGGATTTAAGTGTTTTAGATATCTGGGAGTGGAACTGGCAGCGGATGTAACCATGCAAGCGGGAGTGAATCATAGGGTGGGGGTGGGGTTCGAAAATACTGGGAGCCTTGAAGAATGTTTGGAAGTCGAGAACATTATCTCGGAAAGCAAGAATGGGTATGTTTGAAGGAATAGTGTTGTATGGTTGCGAGCAGTGGGCTATGGATAGAGTTGTGCGCAGGAGGGTGGATGTGCTGGAAATGAGATGTTTGAGGACAATATTTGGTGTGAGGTGGTTTGATCGAGTAAGTTTGATCGAGTAAGGAATGTAAGGGTAAGAGAGATGTGTTGAAATAAAAAGAGTGTGGTTGAGAGAGCAGAAGAGGGTGTTTTGAAATGGTTTGGTCACATAGAGAGAATGAGTGAGGAAAGATTGACCAAGAGGATACAAGTGTCAGAGGTGGAGGGAACGAGGAGAAGTGGGAGACCAAATTGGAGGTGGAAAGATGGAGTGAAAAAGATTTTGTGTGATCGGGGCCTGAACATGCAGGAGGGTGAAAGGCGTGCAAGGAATAGAGTGAATTGGAACGATATGGTATACCGGGGTCGACGTGCAGTCAATGGATTGAAACAGGGCATGTGAAGCGTCTGGGGTAAACCATGGAAAGTTGTGTGGGTCTTGGATGTGGAAAGGGAGCTGTGGTTTCGGTGCATTATTACATGACAGCTAGAGACTGACTGTGAACGAATGGGGCCTTTGGTGTCTTTTCCTAGTACTACCTCGCACACATGAGGGGGGAGGGGGATGTTATTCCATGTATGGCGAGGTGGCGATGGGAACAAATAAAGGCAGACAGTATGAATTATGTACATTTGTATATATGTATATGTCTGTGTGTGTATATATATGTGTACATTGAGATGTATAGGTATGTATATTTGCGTGTGTGGACGTGGATGTATATACATGTGTATGTGGGCGGGTTGGGCCATTCTTTCGTCTGTTTCCTTGCGGTACCTCGCTAACGCGGGAGACAGCGACAAAGTAAAATTAATAAATAAATAATGAATGAATATACATATGGGGATAATCCTGGGGATAAGGGAGAAAGAATAATTCCCACGCATTCCTCACATGTCGTAGAAGGCGACTAAAGGGGACGGGAGCGGGGGCTAGAAACCCTCCTTGTATTTTAACTTTCTAAAAGGGAAAATAGAAGAATTCACGCGGGGAGTGCTCATCCTCCTCGAAAGCTCAGATTGGGGTATCTAAATGTGTGTGGATGTAACCAAGATGAGAAAAAATGAGAGATAAGTAGTATGTTTCAGGAAAGGAACCTGGATGTTTTGGCTCTGAGTGAAACAAAGCTCAAGGGTAAAGGGGAAGTGTGGTCTGGAAATGTCTTGGGAATAAAGTCTGGGGTTAGTGAAAGGACAAGAGCAAGGGAAGGTGTAGCACTACTCCTCAAACAGAAGTGGTGGGAGTATGTGATAGAGTGTAAGAAAGTACACTCTAGATTAGTATGGGTAAAACTGAAAGTTGATTTAGAGAGATGGGTGATTATCGGTGCATATGCACCTTGGCATGAGAAGAAAGATTATAAGAGGCAAGTGTTTTGGGAGCAGCTGATTGAGTGTGTTACTAGTTTTCATGCACGAGACCGGGTTACAGTGATGGGTGATTTGAATGCAAAGATGAGTAATGTGGCAATTGAGGGAATAATTGGTATACATGGAGTGTTCAGTGTTGTAAATGGAAATGGTGTAGAGCTTGTAGATTTATGTGCTGAAAAAGGACTGGTGATTGGGAATACCTGGTTTAAAAAGAGAGATATACATAAATGTACCTATGTAAGTAGGAGAGATGGCCAAGTGCATTAATGCATTACGTGTTAATTGATAGGCGCGAGAAAGAGAGACTTTTGGATGTTAATGTGCTGAGAGGTGCAACTGGAGTGATGTCTGATTATTATTTTGTTGAGGTGAAGGTGAAGATTTATAGAGGTTTTCAGAAATGAAGGGAGAATGTTGGGGTGAAGAGAGTGGTGAGAGTAAGTGAGCTTGGGAAGGAGACTTGTGTGCGAAAGTACCAGGAGCCAATGAGTACAGAATGGAAAAAGGTGAGAATAAAGGAGGTGAAGGTAGTGGGGGAGGAATGGAATGTATTTAGGGAAGCAGTGATGGCTTGCGGAAAAGATGCTTGTGGCATGAGAATTGTGGGAGGTGGGCAGATTAGATAGGGTAGTGAATGGTAGGATGAAGAAGTAAGATTATTAGTGAAAGAGAGGGGAGAAGCATTGGACGATTTTTGCACGGAAATAATGCAAATGAGTGGAGACGTATAAAAGAAAGAGGCAGGAGGTCAAGAGAACGGTGCAAGAGGTGAAAAAGAGGGCAAATCAAGGTTGGGGGGCGAGAGTATAATTGAACTTTAAGGAGAATAAAAAGATGTTTTCGAAGGACGCAAAGAAAGTGCGTAAGACAAGGGAACAAATGGGAACCTCTGTGTAGGGGGCTAATCGGGAGGTGATAACAAGTAGTGGTGATATGAGAAGGAGATGGAGTGAGTATATTGAAGGTTTGTTGAATGTGTTTGATGATATTGTGGCAGATGTATGGTGTTTTGGTCGAGGTGGTGTTCAAATTGAGGGGGTTAGGGAAAATTATTTGGTAAACAGAGAAGAGGTATTAAAAGATTTGCGGAAGATGAAAGTCGGCAAGGATGCGAGTGGGATGGTATTGCTGTGGAATTTATTAAAAAATGGGGCGACTATATTGTTGACTGGTTGATAAGGTTATTCAATGTATGTATGACTCATGGTGAGGTGCCTGAGGATTTGCGGAATGCCTGCATAGTGCCATTGTACAAAGGCAAAGGGGACAAGGGTGAGTGCTCAAATTACAGAGGTATAAGTTTGTTGAGTATTCCTGGGAAGCTATATGGGAGGGTGTTGATTGAGAGGGTGAAGGCATGTACAGAGCATCAGATTGGGGAAGAGCGCTGTGGTTTCAGAAGTGGTAGAGGATGTGTGGATCAGGTGTTTCCTTTGAATAATGTATGTCAGAAAGGAGGTATTAAGAATCTATGGTCTGGGAGGCAAGTTCTTAGAAGCAGTGAAAAGTTTTCATCGAGGACGCAACGCAGGTGTAGGTGTAGGAAGAGAGGAAAGTGATTGGTTCCCAGTGAATGTAGGTTTGCGGCAGGGGTGTGTGATGTCTCCATGGTTGTTTAATTTGTTTATGGATGGGTGTTAGGGAAGTGAATGCAAGAGTTTCGGAAATAGGGGCAAGTATGCAGTCTGTTGTGGATGAGAGAGCGTGGGAAGTGAGTCAGTTGTTGTTCGCTGATGATACAACGCTGGTGGCTGATTCATGTGAAAAACAGCAGAAGCTGTTGACTGAGTTTGGTAAAGTGTGTGATAGAAAAAGTTCAGAGTAAATGTGAATAAGAGCAAGGTTATTAGGTACAGTAGGGTTGAGGGTCAAGTCAATTGGGAGGTAAGTTTGAATGGAGAAAAACTGGAGGAAGTAAAGTGTTTTAGATATCTGGGAGTGGATCTGGCAGCTGATGGAACCATGGAAGCGGAAGTGAATCATAGGGGGGGGAGGGGGAGAAAATACTGGGAGCCTTGAAGAATGTTTGGAAGTCGAGAACATTATCTCGGTAAGCAAAACTGTGTGTGTTTGAAGGAATAGTGGCTCCAACAATGTTGTATGGTTGCGAGGCGTGGGCTATGGATAGAGTTGTGCGCAGGAGGGTGGATGTGCTGGAAATGAGATGTTTGAGGACAATATGTGGTGTGAGGTGGTTTGATCGAGCAAGTAATAATAGGGTAAGAGATTTGTGTGGTAAGAAAAAGAGTGTGGTTGAGAGAGCAGTAGAGGGTGTTTTAAAATGGTTTGGTCACATAGAGAGAATGAGTGAGGAAAGATTGACCAACAGGATACATGTGTCAGAGGTGGAGGGAACGAGAAGTGGGAGACCAAATTGGAGGTGGAAAGATGGAGTGAAAAAGATTTTGAGTGATCGGGGCCTAAACATGCAGGAGGGTGGAAGGTGTGCAAGGAATAGAGTGAATTGGAACGATGTGGTATACCGGGGTCGACGTGCTGTCAATGGATTGAACCAGGGCATGTGAAGCGTCTGGGGTAAACCATAGAAAGTTGTGTGGGTCCTGGATGTGGAAAGGGAGCTGTGGTTTCGGTGCATTATTACATGACAGCTAGAGACTGAGTGTGAACGAATGGTGCCTTTGGTGTCTTTTCCTAGCGCTACCTCGCACACATGAGGGGGGAGGAGGATGTTATTCCATGTATGGCGAGGTGGCGATGGGAACAAATAAAGGCAGACAGTATGAATTATGTACATGTGTATATATGTATATGTCTATGTGTGTATATATATGTGTACATTGAGATGTATAGGTATGTATATTTGCGTGTGTGGACGTGTATGTATATACACTGTGTATATGGGCGGGTTGGGCCATTCTTTCGTCTGTTTCCTTTCGCTACCTCGCTAACGCGGGAGACAGCGACAAAGTAAAAGTAATAAATAGATAATGAATAAATATATATATGGGGATAATCCTGGGGATAAGGGAGAAAGAATAATTCCCACGCATTCCTCACATGTCGTAGAAGGCGACTAAAGGGGACGGGAGCCGGGGGCTAGAAACCTTCCCCTCCTTATATTTTAACTTTCTAAAAGGGAAAATAGAAGAAGTCACGCGGGGAGTGCTCATCCTCCTCGAGAGCTCATATTGGGGTGTCTAAATGTGTGTGGATGTAACCAAGATGAGAAAAAATGAGAGATAGGTAGTATGTTTCAGGAAAGGAACCTGGATGCTTTTGCTCTGAGTGAAACAAAGCTCAAGGGTAAAGGGGAAGTGTGGTCTGGAAATGTCTTGGGAGTAAAGTCTGGGGTTAGTGAAAGGACAAGAGCAAGGGAAGGTGTAGCACTACTCCTAAAACAGAAGTGGTGGGAGTATGTGATAGAGTGTAAGAAAGTAAACTCTAGATTAGTATGGGTAAAACTGAAAGTTGATTTAGAGAAATGGGTGATTATCGGTGCATATGCACCTTGGCATGAGAAGAAAGATTATAAGAGGCAAGTGTTTTGGGAGCAGCTGATTGAGTGTGTTACTAGTTTTCATACACGAGACCGGGTTACAGTGATGGGTGATTTGAATGCAAAGATGAGTAATGTGCCAGTTGAGGGAATAATTGGTATACATGGGGTGTTCAGTGTTGTAAATGGAAATGATGAAGAGCTTGTAGATTTATGTGCTGAAAAAGGACTGGTGATTGGGAATACCTGGTTTAAAAAGAGAGATATACATAAATGTACCTATGTAAGTAGGAGAGATGGCCAGAGAGCGTTACTGGATTACATGTTAATTGATAGGCGCGCGAAAGAGAGACTTTTGGATGTTAATGTGCTGAGAGGTGCAACTGGAGTGATGTCTGATCAATATTTTGTTGAGGTGAAGGTGAATATTTGTAGAGGTTTTCAGAAATGAGGGGAGAATGTTGGGGTGAAAAGAGTGGTGAGAGTAAGTGAGCTTGGGAAGGAGACTTGTGTGCGGAAGTACCAGGAGCCAATGAGTACAGAATGGAAAAAGGTGAGAATAAAGGAGGTGAAGGTAGTGGGGGAGGAATGGAATGTATTTAGGGAAGCAGTGATGGCTTGCGGAAAAGATGCTTGTGGCATGAGAATTGTGGGAGGTGGGCAGATTAGATAGGGTAGTGAATGGTTGGATGAAGAAGTAAGATTATTAGTGAAAGAGAGGGGAGAGGCACTGGACGATTTTTGCAGGGAAATAATGCAAATGAGTGGGAGATGTATAAAAGAAAGAGGCAGGAGGTCAAGAGAACGGTGCAAGAGGTGAAAAAGAGCGTAAATAAAGGTTGGGGGGAGAGAGTATCATTGAATTTTAAGGAGAATAAAAAGATGTTTTCGAAGGACGCAAAGAAAGTGCGTAAGACAAGGGAACAAATGGGAACCTCAGTGTAGGGGGCTAATCGGGAGGTGATAACAAGTAGTGGTGATGTGAGAAGGTTTGTAGTATGTGGTTGATGATATTGTGGCAGATGTAGGGTGTTTTGGTCGAGGTGGTGTTCAAATTGAGAGGGTTAGGGAAAATTATTTGGTAAACAGAGAAAAGATATTAAAATCTTTGCGGAAGATGAAAGACGGCAAGGCAGCGAGTTGGATGGTATTGCTGTGGAATTTATTAAAAAAGGGGGCGACTGTATTGTTGACTGGTTGATAAGGTTATTCAATGTATGTATGACTCATGGTGAGGTGCCTGAGGATTGGCGGAATGCGTGCATAGTGCCATTGTACAAAGGCAAAGGGGACAAGGGTGAGTGCTCAAATTACAGAGGTAGAAGTTTGTTGAGTATTCCTGGGAAGCTATATGGGAGGGTATTGATTGAGAGGGTGAAGGCATGTACAGAGCATCAGATTGGGGAAGAGCAGTGTGGTTTCAGAAGTGGTAGAGGATGTGTGGATCAGGTGTTTCCTTTGAAGAATGTATGTCAGAAATACTTAGAAAAACAAATGGATTTGTATGTAGCATTTATGGATCTGGACAAGGCATATAATAGAGTTGATAGAGATACTCTGTGGAAGGTATTAAGAATCTATGGTGTGGGAGGCAAGTTGTTAGAAGCAGTGAAAAGTTTTTATCGAGGATGCAACGCAGGTGTAGGTGTAGGAAGAGAGGAAAGCGATTGGTTCCCAGTGAATTTAGGTTTGCGGCAGGGGTGTGTGATGTCTCCAAGGTTGTTTACTTTGTTTATGGATGGGGTGTTAGGGAAGTGAATGCAAGAGTTTCGGAAATAGGGGCAAGTATGCAGTCTGTTGTGGATTAGGGAGCGTGGGAAGTGAGTCAGTTGTTGTTCGCTGATGATACAACGCTGGTGGCTGATTCATGTGAGACAATGCAGAAGCTGGTGACTGAGTTTGGTAAAGTGTGTGATCGAAAAAGTTGAGAGTAAATGTGAATAAGAGCAAGGTTATTAGGTACAGTAGGGTTGAGGGTCAAGTCAATTGGGAGAATGGAGAAAAACTGGAGGAAGTGAAGTGTTTTAGATATCTGGGAGTGGATTTGGCAGCGGATGGAACCATGAAAGCGGAAGGGAATCATAGGGTGTCGGAGGGAGCGAAAAATCTGGGAGCGTTGAAAAGTGTGTGGAAGTCGAGAACGTTATCTCGGAAAGCAGAAATGGGTATGTTTGAAGGAATAGTGGTTCCAACAAAGTTATATGGTTGTGAGGCGTCGGCTATGGATAGAGTTGTGCGTAGGAGGGTGGATGTGCTAGAAATGAGATGTTTGAGGACAATATGTGGTGTGAGGTCCTTAGATCGAGTAAGTAATAATAGGGTAAGTGATTTGTGTGGTAATAAAAAGAGTGTGGTTGAGAGAGCAGTAGAGGGTGTTTTGAAGTGGTTTGGTCACATGGAGAGAATGAATGAGGAAAGATTGACAAAGAGAATATATGTGTCAGAGGTGGAGGGAACGAGAAGAAGTAGGGGACCAAACTGGAGGTGGAAGAATGGAGTGAAAAAGATTTTGAGTGATCGGGGCCTGAACATGCAGGAGGGTGAAAGGCGTGCAAGTATTAGAGTGAATTAGAACGATGTCATATACCGGGGCCGACGTGCTGTCAATGGATTGAACCAGGGTATGGGAAGCGTCTGGGGTAAACCATGGAAAGTTCTGTGGGGCCTGGATGTGGAAAGGGAGCTGTGGTTTAGGTGCATTATTGCATGACAACTAGAGACTGAGTGTGAACGAGCGGGGAGGTGGTTGTCTTTTCCTAGTACTACCTCGAACACATTAGGGGTAAGGGGGTTGTTATTACATGTGTGGCGAGTTGGCGGTGGGATGAATAAGGGCAGAAAGTATAAATTATGTACACGTGTATATATGTATATGTCTGTGTGCACTTGTACATGTATACGCTGAGATGTATAGATATGTATATTGCGTGTGAGGACGTGCATGTATATACATGTGTACGTGGGTGTGCTGGGCCATTCTTTCGTCTCTTTCCCTGCGCTACCACGGTAACGCGGTAGATAGCGACAAAGCAAAATAAGCTATATATATATATATATATATATATATATATATATATATATATATATATATATATATATTATTATTATTATTATTTTTTTATTATTTTGCTTTGTCGCCGTCTCCTGCGTTTGCGAGGTAGCGCAAGGAAACAGACGAAAGAAATGGCCCAACCCAACCCCATACATATGTATATAAACACACGTCCACACACGCAAATATACATACCTATACATCTCAATGTACACATTTGTATACACACACTGACACATGCATATATACCCATGCACACAATTCACACTGTCTGCCTTTATTCATTCCCATCGCCACCTCCGCACACGTGGAATACCATCATGTGTGCGGGGTGGCGCTAGGAAAAGACAACAAAGGCTCATTCGTTCACACTCAGTCTCTAGCTGTCATGCAATAATACCCGAAACCATAGCTCCCTTTACACATCCAGTCCCCACACAGCTTTCCATGGTTTACCCCAGACGCTTCATATGCCCTGATTCAATCCACTGACAGCACGTCAACCCCGGTATACCACATCGATCCAATTCCCTCAATTCCTTGCCCGCCTTTCACCCTCCTGCATGTTCAGGCCCCGATCACTCAAAATCTTTGTCACTCCATCTTTCCACCTCCAATTTGGTCTCCCACTTCTCCTCGTTCCCTTCACCTCCGACACATATATCCTCTTGGTCAATCTTTCCTCACTCATTCTCTCCATGTGGCAAAACCATTTCAAAACACCCTCTTCTGCTCTCTCAACCACGCTCTTTTTATTTCCACACATCTCTCTTACCCTTACATTACTTACTCGATCAAACCACCTCACACCACACATTGTCCTCAAACATCTCATTTCCAGAACATCCACCCTTCTGCGCAAAACTCTATCCATAGCCCACGCCTCGCAACCATACAACATTGTTGGAACCACTATTCCTTCAAACATACACATTTTTGCTTTCCGAGATAATGCTCTCGACTTCCACACATTCTTCAAGGCTCCCAGGATTTTCGCCCCCTCCCCAACCCTATAATTCACTTCCGCTTCCATGGTTCCATCCGCTGCCAGATCCACTCCTAGATATCTAAAACACTTTACTTCCTCCAGTTTTTCTCCATTCAAACTTACCTCCCAATTGCCTTGACCCTCAACCCTACTGTACCTAATAACCTTGCTCTTATTCACATTTACTCTTAACTTTCTTCTTTCACACACTTTACCAAACTCAGTCACCAGCTTCTGCAGTTTCTCACATGAATCAGCCACCAGCGCTGTATCATCTGAGAACAACAACTGACTCACTTCCCAAGCTCTCTCATCCACAACAGACTTCATTCTTGTCCCTCTTTCCAAAACTCTTGCATTCCCCTCCCTAACAACCCAATCCATAAGCAAATTAAACAACCATGGAGACATCATATATCCCTACCGCAAACCTATATTCACTGAGAACCAATCACTTTCCGCTCTTCCTACACGTACACATGCCTTACATCCTCGATAAAAACTTTTCACTGCCTCTAACAACTTGCCACCCACACCATATATTCTTAACACCTTCCACAGAGCATCTCTATCAACTCTATCATATGTCTTCTCCAGATCCATAAATGCTACATAAAAATTCATTTGCTTTTCTAAGTATTTCTCACATACATTCTTTGAAGCAAACACCAGATCCACACATCCTCTACCACTTCTGAAACCACACTGCTCTTCCCCAATCTGATGCTCTGTACATGCCTTCACCCTCTCAATCAATACCCTCCCATATAATTTACCAGGAATACTCAACAAACTTATACCTCTGTAATTTGAGCTCTCACTCTTATTACCCTTGCCTTTGTACAATGTCACTGTGCACGCATTCCGCCAATCCTCAGGCACCTCACCGTGAGACATACATACATTAAATAACCTTACAAACCAGTCAACAATACATATATATATATATATATATATATATATATATATATATATATATATATATATATATATGTATATATATATATATATATATATATATATATATATATATATATATATATATATATATATATATATATATATATATATATATATATATATATATATTTTTTTTTTTTTTTTTTTTTTTTTGCTTTGTCGCCCACATTTGCGAGGTAGCGCAAGGAAACAGACGAAAGAAATGGCTCAACCCACCCCTATACGCATGTATATACATACACGTCCAAACACGCAAATATACATACCTACACAGCTTTCCATGGTTTACCCCAGACGCTTCACATCCCCTGATTCAATCCACTGACAGCACGTCAACCCCGGTATACCACATCGATCCAATTCACTCTATTCCTTGCACGCCTTCCACCCTCCTGCATGTTCAGGCCCCGATCACACAAAATCTTTTTCACTCCATCTTTCCAACTCCAATTTGGTCTCCCACTTCTCCTCGTTCCCTCCACCTCCGACACATATATCCTCTTGGTCAATCTTTCCTCACTCATTCTCTCCATGTGCCCAAACCATTTGAAAACACCCTCTTCTGCTCTCTCAACAACTCTTTTTTTTTTCCACACATATCTCTTACCCTTACGTTACTTACTCGATCAAACCACCTCACATCACACATTGTCCTCAAACATCTCATTTCCAACACATCCACCCTCCTGCGCACAACTGTATCCATAGCCCACCCCTCGCAACCATACAACATTGTTGGAACCACTATTCCTTCAAACATACCCATTTTTGCTTTCCGAGATAATGTTCTCGACTTACACACATTCTTCAAGGCTCCCAGAATTTTCGCCCCCTCCCCCACCCTATGATCCACTTCCGCTTCCATGGTTCCATCCGCTGCCAGATCCACTCTCAGATATCTAAAACACTTCACTTCCTCCACTTTTTCTCCGTTCAAACTCACCTCCCAGTTGACTTGACCCTTAACCCTACTGTACCTAATAACCTTGCTCTTATTGACATTTACTCTTAACTTTCTTCTTTCACACACTTTACCAAACTCAGTCACCAGCTTCTGCAGTTTCTCACATGAATCCGCCACCAGCGCTGTATCATCAGTGAACAACAACTGACTCACTTCCCAAGCTCTCTCATCCACAACAGACTTCATACTTGCCCCTCTTTCCTAAACTCTTGCATTCACCTCCCTAACAACCCCATCCATAAACAAATTAAACAACCATGGAGACATCACACACCCCTGCCGCAAACCTACATTCACTGAGAACCAATCACTTTCCTCTCTTCTTACACGTACACATGCCTTACATCCTCGATAAAAACTTTTCACTGCTTCTAACAACTTGCCTCCCACACCATATATTCTTAATACCTTCCACAGAGCATCTCTATCAACTCTATCATATGCCTTCTCCAGATCCATAAATGCTACATACAAATTCATTTGCTTTTCTAAGTATTTCTCACATACATTCTTCAAAGCAAACACCTGATCCACACATCCTCTACCACTTCTGAAACCACACTGTTCTTCCCCAATCTGATGCTCTGTACATGCCTTCACCCTCTCAATCAATACCCTCCCATATAATTTACCAGGAATACTCAACAAACTTATACCTGTGTAATTTGAGCACTCACTCTTATCCCCTTTGCCTTTGTACAATGGCACTATGCACGCATTCTGCCAATCCTCAGGCACCTCACCATGAGTCATACATACATTGAATAACCTTACCAACCAGTCAGCAAGACAGTCACCCCCTTTTTTTAATAAATTCCACTGCAATACCATCCAAACCTGCTGCCTTGTCGGCTTTCATCTTCCGCAAAGCTTTTACTACCTCTTCTCTGTTTACCAAATCATTTTCCCTAACCCTCTCACTTTGCACACCACCTCGACCAAAACACCCTATATCTGCCACTATATCATCAAACACATTCAACAAACCTTCAAAATACTCACTCCATCTCCTTCTCACATCACCACTACTTGTTATCACCTCCCCATTTGCGCCCTTCACTGAAGTTCCCATTTGCTCCCTTGTCTTATATATATATATATATATATATATATATATATATATATATATATATATATATATATATATATATATATATATATATATATATATATATATATATATTCCCTGGGGATAAGGGAGAAAGAATACTTCCCACGTATTCCCTGCGTGTCGTAGAAGGCGACTAAAAGGGGAGGGAGCGGGGGGCTGGAAATCCTCCCCTCTCGTTTATTTTTTAATTTTCCAAAAGAAGGAACAGAGAATTGGGCCAGGTGAGGGTATTCCCTCAAAGGCCCAGTCCTCTGTTCTTAACGCTACCTCGCTGATGCGGGAAATGGCGAGTAGTTTGAAAGAAAAGAAAGAAGTGAAAAAAAGGGCAAATGAGAGTTGGGGTGAGAGACTATCAGTAAATTTTAGGGAGAATAAAAAGATGTTCAGGAAGGAGGTAAATAGGGTGCGTAAGACAAGGGAGCAAATGGGAACTTCAGTGAAGGGCGTAAATGGGGAGGTGATAACAAGTAGTGGTGATGTGAGAAGGAGATGGAATGAGTATTTTGAAGGTTTGTTGAATGTGTCTGATGACAGAGTGGCAGACATAGGGTGTTTTGGTCGAGGTGGTGTGCAAAGTGAGAGGGTTAGGGAAAATGATTTGGTAAACAGAGAAGAGGTATTAAAAGCTTTGCGGAAGATGAAAGCCGGCAAGGCAGCAGGTTTGGATGGTATTGCAGTGGAATTTATAAAAAAAAGGGGGTGACTGTATTGTTGACTGGTTGGTAAGGTTATTTAATGTATGTATGACTCATGGTGAGGTGCCTGAGGATTGGCGGAATACGTGCATATTGCCATTGTACAAAGGCAAAGGGGATAAGAGTGAGTGCTCAAATTACAGAGGTATAAGTTTGTTGAGTATTCCTGGTAAATTATATGGGAGGGTATTGATTGAGAGGGTGAAGGCATGTACAGAGCATCAGATTGGGGAAGAGCAATGTGGTTTCAGAAGTGGTAGAGGATGTGTGGATCAGGTGTTTGCTTTGAAGAATGTATGTGAGAAATACTTAGAAAAGCAAATGGATTTGTATGTAGCATTTATGGATCTGGAGAAGGCATATGATAGAGTTGATAGAGATGCTCTGTGGAAGGTATTAAGAATATATGGTGTGGGAGGCAAGTTGTTTGAAGCAGTGGAAAGTTTTTATCGAGGATGTAAGGCATGTGTACGTGTAGGAAGAGAGGAATGTGATTGTTTCTCAGTGAATGTAGGTTTGCGGCAGGGGTGTATGATGTCTCCATGGTTGTTTAATTTGTTTATGGATGGGGTTGTTAGGGAGGTAAATGCAAGAGTCTTGGAAAGAGGGGCAAGTATGAAGTCTGTTGGGGATGAGAGAGCTTGGGAAGTGAGTCAGTTGTTGTTCGCTGATGATACAGCGCTGGTGGCGGATTCATGTGAGAAACTGCAGAAGCTGGTGACGGAGTTTGGTAAAGTGTGTGGAAGAAGAAAGTTAAGAGTAAATGTGAATAAGAGCAAGGTTATTAGGTACAGTAGGGTTGAGGGTCAAGTCAATTGGGAGGTGAGTTTGAATGGAGAAAAACTGGAGGAAGTGAAGTGTTTTAGATATCTGGGAGTCGATCTGTCAGCGGATGGAACCATGGAAGCGGAAGTGGATCATAGGGTGGGGGAGGGGGCGAAAATTTTGGGAGCCTTGAAAAATGTGTGGAAGTCGAGAACATTATCCCGGAAAGCAAAAATGGGTATGTTTGAAGGAATAGTGGTTCCAACAATGTTGTATGGTTGCGAGGCGTGGGCTATGGATTGAGTTGTGCGCAGGAGGATGGATGTGCTGGAAATGAGATGTTTGAGGACAATGTGTGGTGTGAGGTGGTTCGATCGAGTAAGTAACGTAAGGGTAAGAGAGATGTGTGGAAATAAAAAGAGCTTGGTTGAGAGAGCAGAAGAGGGTGTTTTGAAGTGGTTTTGGCACATGGAGAGAATGATTGAGGAAAGATTGTCCAAGAGGATATATGTGTCGGAGGTGGAGGGAACGAGGAGAAGAGGGAGACCAAATTGGAGGTGGAAAGATGGAGTGAAAAGGATTTTGTGTGATCGGGGCCTGAACATGCAGGAGGGTGAAAGGAGGGCAAGGAATAGAGTGAATTGGAGCGATGTGGTATACAGGGGTTGACGTGCTGTCAGTGGATTGAATCAAGGCATGTGAAGCGTCCGGGGTAAACCATGGAAAGCTGTGTAGGTATGTATATTTGCGTGTGTGGACGTGTGTATGTACATGTGTATGGGGGGGGTGGGGCCATTTCTTTCTGTCTGTTTCCTTGCGCTACCTCGCAAACGCGGGAGACAGCGACGAGGTATAAAAAAAAAAAAAAAAAAAATATATATAGTGTAAGAAAGTAAACTCTAGATTGATAGTGGTAAAACTGAAAGTGGATTGAGAGAGATGGGTTATTATTGTTGCATATGCACCTTGGCATGAAAAGAAAGATCATGAGAGGTAAGTGTTTTGGGAGCATCTGAGTGAGTGTTTCAGTAGTTTAGATGCACGAGACCGGGTTATATTGATTGGTGATTTGAATGGAAAGGTGAGTAATGTGGTAGTTGAAGGAATAATTGCTGCACATGTGGTGTTCAGTGTTGTAAATGGAAATAGTGAAGAGCTTGTATATTTATGTGCTGAAAAAGGACTGGTGATTGAGAATACCTAGTTTAAAAAGAGGGATATACATAAGTATACGTAAGTAAGTAGGAGACATGGCCAGAGAGGGTTATTGGATTACGTGTTAATTGATTGGCGCGCGAAAGAGAGACTTTTTGATGTTAATGTGCTGAGAGGGGTAACTGCAGGGATGTCTGATCATTATCTTGTGGTGGCGAAGGTGAGATTTGTAGATTTTTTCAGAAAAGAAGAGAGAATGTTAGGGTGAAGAGAGTGGTGAGAGTAAGTGAGCTTGGGAAGGAGACTTGTGTAAGGAAGTACCAGGAGAGACAGAATACAGAATGGAAAAAGTTGAGAACAAAGGAGGTCAGGGGAGTGGGGGAGGAATGAGATGTATTTAGGGAAGCAGTGATGGCTGCGCAAAAGATGCTTGTGGCATGATAAGCGTGGGAGGTGGGCAGATTAGAAATGGTAGTGATTGGTGGGATGAAGAAGTAAGATTATTAGTGAACGTGAAGAGAGAGGCATTTGGAAGATTTTTTTCAGGGAAATACTGCACATGAGTCGGAGATGTATAAAGGAAAGAGGCAGGAGGTCATGAGAAAGGTGCAAGAGGTGAAAAAGAGGGGAAATGAGAGGGTGAGAGAGTATCACTAAATTTTAGGGAGAATAAAAAGATGTTTCGGAAGGAGGTAAATAAAGTTTGTAAGACAAGGGAACAAATGGGAACTTCAGTGAAGGGGGTTAATGGAGAGGTTATAAGAAGTAGTGGTGATGTGAGAAGGAGATGGAGTGAGTATTTTGAAGGTTTGTTGAATGTGTTTGATGATAGAGTGGCACATATTGCGTGTTTTGGTCAAGGTGGTGTGCAAAGTGAGAGGGTTAGAGAAAATGATTTGGTAAACAGAGAAGAGGTCGTAAAAGCTTTACGAAAGATGAAAGCCGGCATGTCAGCGGGTTTGGATGGTATTTCAGGGGAAGTTATTAAAGAAGGGGTTGATTGTATTGTTGACTGGTTGGTAAATTATTTAATGTATGTATGATTCATGGTGAGGTGCCTAAGGATTGGAGGAATGCTTGCATAGTGCCATTGTACAAAGGCAAAGGGGATAAGAGTGAGTGCTCAAATTTCACAGGTATAAGTTTGTTGAGTATTCCTGGTAAATTATATGGGAGGGTATTGATTGAGAGGGTGAAGGCATGTACAGAGCATCAGATTGGAGAAGTGCAGTGTGGTTTCAGAAGTGGTAGAGGATGTGTGGATCAGGTGTTTGCTTTGAAGAATGCATGTGAGAAATACTTAGAAAAGCAAATGGATTTGTATGTAGCACGTATGGATCTGGAGAAGGCATATGATAGAGTTCATAGAGATGCTCTGTGGAAGGTATTAAAAACATATGGTATGGGAGGCAAGTTGTCAGAAGCAGTGAAAAGTTTTTATCGAGGATGTGTACGTGAAGGAAGAGAGGAAAGTGATTGGTTCTCAGTGAACATAGGTTTGCAACAGGGGTGTGTGATGTCTCCATGGTTGTTTAATTTGTTTATGGATGGGGTTGTTAGGGAGGTGAAAGCAAGAGTTTTGGGATAAGGGGCAAGGATGCGGTCTGTTGTGGATGAGAGAGCTTGAGAAGTGAGTCAGTTGTTGTTTGCTTATGATAATGCGCTGGTGGCCGATTCATGTGAGAAACTGCAGAACCTGGTGACTGAGTTTGGTAAAGTGTGTGAAAGAAGAAAGTTGAGAGTAAATGGGAATAAGAATAAGGTTATTAGGTACAGTAGGGTTGAGGGTCAAGTCAATTGGGAGGTAAGTTTAAATGGAGGAAAACTGGAGGAAGTGAAGTGTTTTAGATATCTGTGAGTGGATTTGGCAGCGGATGGAACCATGGAAGCGGAAGTGAATCATAGGGTGGGGGAGAGGGCGAAAATTCTCGGAGCGTTGAAGTTTGTGAGGAATTCGAGACAATTATCTCGAAAGTTGAAAATTGGCATGTTTGAAGGAATAGTGGTTCCAACAATGTTATATGGTTGCAAGGCGTGGGCTATGGATAGAGTTGTGCGGAGGAGGGTGGATGTGCTGGAAATGGGATGTTTGAGGACAATATGCGGTGTGAGGTGGTTTGATCCAGTAAGTGATTATAGGGTAAGATAGATGTGTGGTAATAAAAAGAGTGTTGTTGAGAGAGCAGAAGAGGGTGTTTCGAAATGGTTTGGTCATATGGAGAGAATGAGTGAGGAAAGATTGCCCAAGATGATATATGTGTCAGAGGTGGAGGGAACGACTAGAAGTGGGAGACCAAATTGGAGGTGGAAAGATGGAGTGAAAAAGATATTGAATGATCGGGGCCTGAACATGCAGGAAGGTGAAAGGCGTGGAAGGAACAGAGTGAATTGAAGCGATGTGTTATACCGTGGTCGACGTGCTGTCAATGGATTGAACCAGAGCATGTGAAGCGTTTGGTGTAAACCATGGAAAGTTCTGTGGGGCCTGGATATGGAAAGGGAGCTGTGGTTTCGGAGCTTTATTACATGACAGCTAGGGACTGAGTGTGAACGAATGTTGCCTTTGTTGTCTTTTTTTAGCGCTACCTCGCTCACATGAAGGGGGTGGGGGGGTTGTTATTTCATGTGTGGCGATGTGGCGATGGGAATGAATAAAGGCAGACTATGAACTATGTACATGTGTATATATATATATATATCTGTGTGGGTATATATATGTATATGTTGAGATGTATAGGTATGTATATTTTCGTGTGTGAACGTGTATGTATATACATGTGTATTTTGGTGGTTTGGGCCATGTTTCGTCTATTTGCTTGCGCAAGCCTCTAACTTGGAGCAGCGGGGACAAAGCAAAATATAAATATATATATATATATATATAAATATCATATATATATAAAATGTATATATATTATATAATAATATATAATATAATATATATATATATATAATATACATATATTTTTATATTTTATATACTTTATCGCCTGTCTCCCAATCCTCGACCCGCGTTTTGCGAGGTACGCAAGGAAATCAGACGAAGAAATGGCCCCCCCAACCCACCCCATACACATGTCATACATACGTCCACACACGCAAATATACACCCTATCAACAAAACAGCTTTACATGGTTTAGCCCCAGACGCTTTCACATGCCTTGATTCAATCCACTGACAGCACTCAACCCCGGGATACCACATCGCGTCCAATCCCACTATTCCTTGCCCTCCTTTCACCCTCCGCATTTTATCAGGCCCCGATCACACAAAATCTTTTCCACTCCATCTTCCACCTCCAATTTGGTCTCCCACTTCTCCTCGTTCCCTCCACCTCCGACACATATATCCTCTTGGTCAATCTTTCCTCACTCATTCTCTCCATGTGCCCAAACCATTTGAAAACACCCTCTTCTGCTCTCTCAACAACTCTTTTTTTTTTCCACACATATCTCTTACCCTTACGTTACTTACTCGATCAAACCACCTCACATCACACATTGTCCTCAAACATCTCATTTCCAACACATCCACCCTCCTGCGCACAACTGTATCCATAGCCCACCCCTCGCAACCATACAACATTGTTGGAACCACTATTCCTTCAAACATACCCATTTTTGCTTTCCGAGATAATGTTCTCGACTTACACACATTCTTCAAGGCTCCCAGAATTTTCGCCCCCTCCCCCACCCTATGATCCACTTCCGCTTCCATGGTTCCATCCGCTGCCAGATCCACTCTCAGATATCTAAAACACTTCACTTCCTCCACTTTTTCTCCGTTCAAACTCACCTCCCAGTTGACTTGACCCTTAACCCTACTGTACCTAATAACCTTGCTCTTATTGACATTTACTCTTAACTTTCTTCTTTCACACACTTTACCAAACTCAGTCACCAGCTTCTGCAGTTTCTCACATGAATCCGCCACCAGCGCTGTATCATCAGTGAACAACAACTGACTCACTTCCCAAGCTCTCTCATCCACAACAGACTTCATACTTGCCCCTCTTTCCTAAACTCTTGCATTCACCTCCCTAACAACCCCATCCATAAACAAATTAAACAACCATGGAGACATCACACACCCCTGCCGCAAACCTACATTCACTGAGAACCAATCACTTTCCTCTCTTCTTACACGTACACATGCCTTACATCCTCGATAAAAACTTTTCACTGCTTCTAACAACTTGCCTCCCACACCATATATTCTTAATACCTTCCACAGAGCATCTCTATCAACTCTATCATATGCCTTCTCCAGATCCATAAATGCTACATACAAATTCATTTGCTTTTCTAAGTATTTCTCACATACATTCTTCAAAGCAAACACCTGATCCACACATCCTCTACCACTTCTGAAACCACACTGTTCTTCCCCAATCTGATGCTCTGTACATGCCTTCACCCTCTCAATCAATACCCTCCCATATAATTTACCAGGAATACTCAACAAACTTATACCTGTGTAATTTGAGCACTCACTCTTATCCCCTTTGCCTTTGTACAATGGCACTATGCACGCATTCTGCCAATCCTCAGGCACCTCACCATGAGTCATACATACATTGAATAACCTTACCAACCAGTCAGCAAGACAGTCACCCCCTTTTTTTAATAAATTCCACTGCAATACCATCCAAACCTGCTGCCTTGTCGGCTTTCATCTTCCGCAAAGCTTTTACTACCTCTTCTCTGTTTACCAAATCATTTTCCCTAACCCTCTCACTTTGCACACCACCTCGACCAAAACACCCTATATCTGCCACTATATCATCAAACACATTCAACAAACCTTCAAAATACTCACTCCATCTCCTTCTCACATCACCACTACTTGTTATCACCTCCCCATTTGCGCCCTTCACTGAAGTTCCCATTTGCTCCCTTGTCTTATATATATATATATATATATATATATATATATATATATATATATACATATATATATATATATATATATATATATATATATATATATATATATTCCCTGGGGATAAGGGAGAAAGAATACTTCCCACGTATTCCCTGCGTGTCGTAGAAGGCGACTAAAAGGGGAGGGAGCGGGGGGCTGGAAATCCTCCCCTCTCGTTTATTTTTTAATTTTCCAAAAGAAGGAACAGAGAATTGGGCCAGGTGAGGGTATTCCCTCAAAGGCCCAGTCCTCTGTTCTTAACGCTACCTCGCTGATGCGGGAAATGGCGAGTAGTTTGAAAGAAAAGAAAGAAGTGAAAAAAAGGGCAAATGAGAGTTGGGGTGAGAGACTATCAGTAAATTTTAGGGAGAATAAAAAGATGTTCAGGAAGGAGGTAAATAGGGTGCGTAAGACAAGGGAGCAAATGGGAACTTCAGTGAAGGGCGTAAATGGGGAGGTGATAACAAGTAGTGGTGATGTGAGAAGGAGATGGAATGAGTATTTTGAAGGTTTGTTGAATGTGTCTGATGACAGAGTGGCAGACATAGGGTGTTTTGGGTCGAGGTGGTGTGCAAAGTGAGAGGGTTAGGGAAAATGATTTGGTAAACAGAGAAGAGGTATTAAAAGCTTTGCGGAAGATGAAAGCCGGCAAGGCAGCAGGTTTGGATGGTATTGCAGTGGAATTTATAAAAAAAAGGGGGTGACTGTATTGTTGACTGGTTGGTAAGGTTATTTAATGTATGTATGACTCATGGTGAGGTGCCTGAGGATTGGCGGAATACGTGCATATTGCCATTGTACAAAGGCAAAGGGGATAAGAGTGAGTGCTCAAATTACAGAGGTATAAGTTTGTTGAGTATTCCTGGTAAATTATATGGGAGGGTATTGATTGAGAGGGTGAAGGCATGTACAGAGCATCAGATTGGGGAAGAGCAATGTGGTTTCAGAAGTGGTAGAGGATGTGTGGATCAGGTGTTTGCTTTGAAGAATGTATGTGAGAAATACTTAGAAAAGCAAATGGATTTGTATGTAGCATTTATGGATCTGGAGAAGGCATATGATAGAGTTGATAGAGATGCTCTGTGGAAGGTATTAAGAATATATGGTGTGGGAGGCAAGTTGTTTGAAGCAGTGGAAAGTTTTTATCGAGGATGTAAGGCATGTGTACGTGTAGGAAGAGAGGAATGTGATTGTTTCTCAGTGAATGTAGGTTTGCGGCAGGGGTGTATGATGTCTCCATGGTTGTTTAATTTGTTTATGGATGGGGTTGTTAGGGAGGTAAATGCAAGAGTCTTGGAAAGAGGGGCAAGTATGAAGTCTGTTGGGGATGAGAGAGCTTGGGAAGTGAGTCAGTTGTTGTTCGCTGATGATACAGCGCTGGTGGCGGATTCATGTGAGAAACTGCAGAAGCTGGTGACGGAGTTTGGTAAAGTGTGTGGAAGAAGAAAGTTAAGAGTAAATGTGAATAAGAGCAAGGTTATTAGGTACAGTAGGGTTGAGGGTCAAGTCAATTGGGAGGTGAGTTTGAATGGAGAAAAACTGGAGGAAGTGAAGTGTTTTAGATATCTGGGAGTCGATCTGTCAGCGGATGGAACCATGGAAGCGGAAGTGGATCATAGGGTGGGGGAGGGGGCGAAAATTTTGGGAGCCTTGAAAAATGTGTGGAAGTCGAGAACATTATCCCGGAAAGCAAAAATGGGTATGTTTGAAGGAATAGTGGTTCCAACAATGTTGTATGGTTGCGAGGCGTGGGCTATGGATTGAGTTGTGCGCAGGAGGATGGATGTGCTGGAAATGAGATGTTTGAGGACAATGTGTGGTGTGAGGTGGTTCGATCGAGTAAGTAACGTAAGGGTAAGAGAGATGTGTGGAAATAAAAAGAGCTTGGTTGAGAGAGCAGAAGAGGGTGTTTTGAAGTGGTTTTGGCACATGGAGAGAATGATTGAGGAAAGATTGTCCAAGAGGATATATGTGTCGGAGGTGGAGGGAACGAGGAGAAGAGGGAGACCAAATTGGAGGTGGAAAGATGGAGTGAAAAGGATTTTGTGTGATCGGGGCCTGAACATGCAGGAGGGTGAAAGGAGGGCAAGGAATAGAGTGAATTGGAGCGATGTGGTATACAGGGGTTGACGTGCTGTCAGTGGATTGAATCAAGGCATGTGAAGCGTCCGGGGTAAACCATGGAAAGCTGTGTAGGTATGTATATTTGCGTGTGTGGACGTGTGTATGTACATGTGTATGGGGGGGGTGGGGCCATTTCTTTCTGTCTGTTTCCTTGCGATACCTCGCAAACGCGGGAGACAGCGACGAGGTATAAAAAAAAAAAAAAAAAAATATATATAGTGTAAGAAAGTAAACTCTAGATTGATAGTGGTAAAACTGAAAGTGGATTGAGAGAGATGGGTTATTATTGTTGCATATGCACCTTGGCATGAAAAGAAAGATCATGAGAGGTAAGTGTTTTGGGAGCATCTGAGTGAGTGTTTCAGTAGTTTAGATGCACGAGACCGGGTTATATTGATTGGTGATTTGAATGGAAAGGTGAGTAATGTGGTAGTTGAAGGAATAATTGCTGCACATGTGGTGTTCAGTGTTGTAAATGGAAATAGTGAAGAGCTTGTATATTTATGTGCTGAAAAAGGACTGGTGATTGAGAATACCTAGTTTAAAAAGAGGGATATACATAAGTATACGTAAGTAAGTAGGAGACATGGCCAGAGAGGGTTATTGGATTACGTGTTAATTGATTGGCGCGCGAAAGAGAGACTTTTTGATGTTAATGTGCTGAGAGGGGTAACTGCAGGGATGTCTGATCATTATCTTGTGGTGGCGAAGGTGAGATTTGTAGATTTTTTCAGAAAAGAAGAGAGAATGTTAGGGTGAAGAGAGTGGTGAGAGTAAGTGAGCTTGGGAAGGAGACTTGTGTAAGGAAGTACCAGGAGAGACAGAATACAGAATGGAAAAAGTTGAGAACAAAGGAGGTCAGGGGAGTGGGGGAGGAATGAGATGTATTTAGGGAAGCAGTGATGGCTGCGCAAAAGATGCTTGTGGCATGATAAGCGTGGGAGGTGGGCAGATTAGAAATGGTAGTGATTGGTGGGATGAAGAAGTAAGATTATTAGTGAACGTGAAGAGAGAGGCATTTGGAAGATTTTTTTCAGGGAAATACTGCACATGAGTCGGAGATGTATAAAGGAAAGAGGCAGGAGGTCATGAGAAAGGTGCAAGAGGTGAAAAAGAGGGGAAATGAGAGGGTGAGAGAGTATCACTAAATTTTAGGGAGAATAAAAAGATGTTTCGGAAGGAGGTAAATAAAGTTTGTAAGACAAGGGAACAAATGGGAACTTCAGTGAAGGGGGTTAATGGAGAGGTTATAAGAAGTAGTGGTGATGTGAGAAGGAGATGGAGTGAGTATTTTGAAGGTTTGTTGAATGTGTTTGATGATAGAGTGGCACATATTGCGTGTTTTGGTCAAGGTGGTGTGCAAAGTGAGAGGGTTAGAGAAAATGATTTGGTAAACAGAGAAGAGGTCGTAAAAGCTTTACGAAAGATGAAAGCCGGCATGTCAGCGGGTTTGGATGGTATTTCAGGGGAAGTTATTAAAGAAGGGGTTGATTGTATTGTTGACTGGTTGGTAAATTATTTAATGTATGTATGATTCATGGTGAGGTGCCTAAGGATTGGAGGAATGCTTGCATAGTGCCATTGTACAAAGGCAAAGGGGATAAGAGTGAGTGCTCAAATTTCACAGGTATAAGTTTGTTGAGTATTCCTGGTAAATTATATGGGAGGGTATTGATTGAGAGGGTGAAGGCATGTACAGAGCATCAGATTGGAGAAGTGCAGTGTGGTTTCAGAAGTGGTAGAGGATGTGTGGATCAGGTGTTTGCTTTGAAGAATGCATGTGAGAAATACTTAGAAAAGCAAATGGATTTGTATGTAGCACGTATGGATCTGGAGAAGGCATATGATAGAGTTCATAGAGATGCTCTGTGGAAGGTATTAAAAACATATGGTATGGGAGGCAAGTTGTCAGAAGCAGTGAAAAGTTTTTATCGAGGATGTGTACGTGAAGGAAGAGAGGAAAGTGATTGGTTCTCAGTGAACATAGGTTTGCAACAGGGGTGTGTGATGTCTCCATGGTTGTTTAATTTGTTTATGGATGGGGTTGTTAGGGAGGTGAAAGCAAGAGTTTTGGGATAAGGGGCAAGGATGCGGTCTGTTGTGGATGAGAGAGCTTGAGAAGTGAGTCAGTTGTTGTTTGCTTATGATAATGCGCTGGTGGCCGATTCATGTGAGAAACTGCAGAACCTGGTGACTGAGTTTGGTAAAGTGTGTGAAAGAAGAAAGTTGAGAGTAAATGGGAATAAGAATAAGGTTATTAGGTACAGTAGGGTTGAGGGTCAAGTCAATTGGGAGGTAAGTTTAAATGGAGGAAAACTGGAGGAAGTGAAGTGTTTTAGATATCTGTGAGTGGATTTGGCAGCGGATGGAACCATGGAAGCGGAAGTGAATCATAGGGTGGGGGAGAGGGCGAAAATTCTCGGAGCGTTGAAGTTTGTGAGGAATTCGAGACAATTATCTCGAAAGTTGAAAATTGGCATGTTTGAAGGAATAGTGGTTCCAACAATGTTATATGGTTGCAAGGCGTGGGCTATGGATAGAGTTGTGCGGAGGAGGGTGGATGTGCTGGAAATGGGATGTTTGAGGACAATATGCGGTGTGAGGTGGTTTGATCCAGTAAGTGATTATAGGGTAAGATAGATGTGTGGTAATAAAAAGAGTGTTGTTGAGAGAGCAGAAGAGGGTGTTTCGAAATGGTTTGGTCATATGGAGAGAATGAGTGAGGAAAGATTGCCCAAGATGATATATGTGTCAGAGGTGGAGGGAACGACTAGAAGTGGGAGACCAAATTGGAGGTGGAAAGATGGAGTGAAAAAGATATTGAATGATCGGGGCCTGAACATGCAGGAAGGTGAAAGGCGTGGAAGGAACAGAGTGAATTGAAGCGATGTGTTATACCGTGGTCGACGTGCTGTCAATGGATTGAACCAGAGCATGTGAAGCGTTTGGTGTAAACCATGGAAAGTTCTGTGGGGCCTGGATATGGAAAGGGAGCTGTGGTTTCGGAGCTTTATTACATGACAGCTAGGGACTGAGTGTGAACGAATGTTGCCTTTGTTGTCTTTTTTTAGCGCTACCTCGCTCACATGAAGGGGGTGGGGGGGTTGTTATTTCATGTGTGGCGATGTGGCGATGGGAATGAATAAAGGCAGACTATGAACTATGTACATGTGTATATATATATATATATCTGTGTGGGTATATATATGTATATGTTGAGATGTATAGGTATGTATATTTTCGTGTGTGAACGTGTATGTATATACATGTGTATTTTGGTGGTTTGGGCCATTGTTTCGTCTATTTGCTTGCGCTACCTCGCTAACTTGGGAGGCAGCGACAAAGCAAAATATATATATATATATATATATATATATATATATATATATGTATATATATATATATATATATATATATATATATATATATATATATATATATATATACATATATTTTATTTTTTATTATACTTTATCGCTGTCTCCCGCGTTTGCGAGGTAGCGCAAGGAAACAGACGAAAGAAATGGCCCAACCCACCCCCATACACATGTATATACATACGTCCACACACGCAAATATACACACCTACACAGCTTTCCATGGTTTACCCCAGACGCTTCACATGCCTTGATTCAATCCACTGACAGCACGTCAACCCCGGTATACCACATCGCTCCAATTCACTCTATTCCTTGCCCTCCTTTCACCCTCCTGCATGTTCAGGCCCCGATCACACAAAATCTTTTCCACTCCATCTTTCCACCTCCAATTTGGTCTCCCTCTTCTCCTCGTTCCCTCCACCTCCGACACATATATCCTCTTGGTCAATCTTTCCTCACTCATTCTCTCCATGTGCCCAAACCACTTCAAAACAACCTCTTCTGCTCTCTCAACCAAGCTCTTTTTATTTCCACACATCTCTCTTACCCTTACGTTACTCACTCGATCAAACCACCTCACACCACATATTGTCCTCAAACATCTCATTTCCAGCACATCCATCCTCCTGCGCACTACTCTATCCATAGCCCACGCCTCGCAACCATACAACATTGTTGGAACCACTATTCCTTCAAACATACCCATTTTTGCTTTCCGAGATAATGTTCTCGACTTCCACACATTCTTCAAGGCCCCCAGAATTTTCGCCCCCTCCCCCACCCTATGATCCACTTCCGCTTCCATGGTTCCATCCGCTGCCAGATCCACTCCCAGATATCTAAAACACTTCACTTCCTCCAGTTTTTCTCCATTCAAACTCACCTCCCAATTGACTTGACCCTCAACCCTACTGTACCTAATAACCTTGCTCTTATTCACATTTACTCTTAACTTTCTTCTTCCACACACTTTACCAAACTCAGTCACCAGCTTCTGCAGTTTCTCACATGAATCAGCCACCAGCGCTGTATCATCAGCGAACAACAACTGACTCACTTCCCAAGCTCTCTCATCCCCAACAGACTTCATACTTGCCCCTCTTTCCAAAACTCTTGCATTTACCTCCCTAACAACCCCATCCATAAACCCATATATATATATATATATATATATATATATATATATATATATATATATATATATATATATATATATATATATATATATATATATATATATATATATATATATATATATAGATAGATAGATAGATATATATATATATATATATATATATATATATATATATATATATATATATATATATATATATATATATATATATATATATATATACGATGGTGAAATCGCTCTTAAGTAGCAGTTCATACAATTCTCTTTTGCAGTGTGTTATGAATTTTTTTTGTCTTATGTTTTCGTGTTTTGTCCTTTCTCTCATAATGATTTGGTCAATGCCAGAATGGGCTTTAAAGTTGCCATGTGACAAATTAAAGTTCGTAGTCTTAGCAATTAAGACAGATTCAATGACGTTACTTGTTGCATAATCAGCCTGGGGTTATAAAATTACGGGATATTCAAGATGTATAGGGTAATTTTTTCCTGACAGTGTTTAGCGATCACATTTTAGTGCCTACTCCTCTGCACTGACTTCTGATGCCAATAAGAGCTTTTCGTTACAGTCTTACAAGTCCGGCCTACGTAAATATATTTACATACCTTGCATTGACGGCGTAAACTCTCCCAATTGTTGCATGAATTGGCCTATTATTCACTAAGGTCTTGCTGATGGTGGTATTGTACTGGAAAGCAACATTACAAGAAATGTTTTATAGGCTATGTCTTAAATGAACTAAATTGGGAGTGTAGGGCAACGCTAAACTTTTAGATTTATTCTTATTTGTCATTTGTCATTTGACGTTTTATGCTTCTTGTAACAAAGATGTGACAAATCATCATATTGTAATAATAATGTATGGAATTAGCACGCGAAACAACCCATAGCAAGTATCATGAGTATAGCTGTAGGTTGATCATGAAAATCAAATTTTTGAACTCATAAGGGACATGTCCTCGTCTATAGCAGTTCCCGTTTAGGAATAAGTCAGGTGCAAATGTTTACTGTTTGCGGAGCTCAGATAAGAACATACAGTGAGACAGTTTCAAATAATGATACCTAGAAAACGTATGGAGTGAGGAAAAGTGACGAAGTGACATAGTAAAGTAATCAACCAAGGAAACTTAAATGATCGCCTTGGTAACCCATCATGATGCCGGGTCACGCAGTACATAAACGAGAATCAGTCGCTCAGTGGAGAGTATCGTGTCTGCTTAGAGACAGTTACCCAACCCGGGGGATATAGCATTCAACATCCACTAAGATATCCTGGTAAGCTAACACCTCGATTTGTAACAAAAGGTGTCTTTATAAAGCGTGCATGGCTCGCCCCCTGTGAGGATAATGAGCCAATATCGTGTCTACAAAGGACAGTGATAACTTCACTTCCAACAGGGCAGCCTGGTTGAGCCGAACCTGGTTGAGTCGAGCCTGTGTGGGTCGACCAGCTGTTTGGATCGAGTTGCTGTTTTGGTCGAGAACCTGTTTGGGTAAAACATCTCTAGGGCACCAGTCAGGGTCCCAGCTGGGAAGAATATTTTGGCGTGCTTGACCCAGTCGTTGCGTGAAGTGATAGCACAGACCGACCTGACGTGGAGGACGAGGATCCAATGCTTGGCCACAGACACACTCACGCTCAGAGACCCAGCTGCAGTTCAGCTACTAAAAATTTAGCTATCCATGTATTACACACTGAAGTGAACTTTAGCACCAGAGAACAAGAAGTCCCTTGCAACTGTAAATTAGGATATTTAGTTACAATTAGCGGTTGTGTTAGGATGCATGCCACATTATTTCTGATACTGTGAGTGGCCTTACATGTTAAGATAATCCAGTGACTACAAACACAGACAAAGAGGATATATGTGTCAATGGTGGAAGGAACGAGAGGTGGGAGACCAAACTGTAGGTTGAAAGATGGAGTGAAAAAGATTTTGAGTGATCTGCGCCTGAACATACAGGAGGGTGAAAGACGTGCAAGGAATAGAGTGAATTGGAACGATGTGGTATACTGGGGTTGACGTGCTGTCAATGGATTGAACCAGGGCATGTGAAGCGTCTGGGGTAAACCATGGAAAGTTTTGTGGGGCCTGGATGTGGAAAGGAAGCTATGGTTTCGATGCATTATATATGACAGCTAGAGACTGTGAACGAATGTGGCCTTTGTTGTCTTTTCCTAGAGCTACCTCGAGCACATGCGGGGGGAGGGGTTTGTCATTTCATGTGTAGCGGGGTGGCGACGGGAATGAATAAGGGCAGACAGTATGAATTATGTACATGGGTATATAGGTATATGTCTGTGTGTGTATATCTATGTATACGTTGAGATGTATAGGTATGTATATGTGCGTGTGTGGACATGTATGTGTATACATTTGTATGTGGATTGGTTGGGCCATTCTTTCGTCTATTTCCTTGCGCTACCTCACTTACGCGGGAGAGATGATTTGTGGAAGATCTTAAGAGTATATGGTGTGGGAGATAGGTTGCTAGAAGCAGTGAGAAATTTTTATCAAGGATGTGAGGCATGTGTACGAGTAGGAAGCGAGGAGAGTGAATGATTCCCAGTGAAGGAACCTTAAAAGAATATTATGTTTTCATGCTATGCGGAAATTTCTCATGATTCTCTGCCACTATTTTTTCCACGGTTTTTTTTTTTGCATTCTGACATGCTTTCCATTTTTCACTGGCATGCCAATTACTACAATTATTCTGCATGCATTTCTTTCATGCCCAATTATCATTTATTTATCTCATCCAATTCAGCAGTTCATGCTCGTTAAATCTCATTCTTTTTCTACGCTTATGAAGTCTCCTAGGGAGCAGTACTTTATTAACATAGTTACATCACATTTCTACTACAGTATCTTCAACTAAAAGCTTAAAGATTACACTGCTAATATCCCAGTTAATGTTAGTAAAGCCACCAAATCTAATTTCGTTTATAACAATGTAGTTTCTAATATCAAATCAGATATTTACAGTGAGTATGATGATGACACTGTGATATCTGTTACCTGTATCTTTTCACTGATCTCACTTTTAAAACATTTTAGATCACTGAGGATAAGGCCGATGTATTAGTATCTCATTTGTGTCTTGGATCATTTGCTAAGAAAAGCACTTTTCAGCCAGATCAACCGTTGGTAGTCAGTTTCCCTCGTGATCACCACTTAAGAATACCACAATCAATGACAGAGGTGTTGAAACCTCTTAAAGATAATATCATCATAATTTTCAACTATTTCTTAATCTACTTACATAAAAGTAAAATGTTTCTATGCAGCTTTGTTGGTCTGTATATTACTCCAGCAATTATTTTTGTCATCTAACTTATCAGTTCCATGTACAGCTAATCGTATGCGTCAACAGCAGTTTTCAACCTGGTTGCATTTAGACTTTAGATCATAACTCCTCCACTTGTTCATGTAATTTATTTTCATTGAAAGCTTTCGTCTTGGTATTGCTATTTGTGATAATAAATTATTATCTTTAATTTACATATTTTCCTCTATGTCAATATCGAAACGGGACCTTAATTTGAATGTGGAGACTTTTAATAAAAGGTTTCTTACTATTACTGCGTCTGGCATCTCTGATAGTGAGTATGTTTTTTTGTTCACTCCGCTTAGATTTCAACTTCCAGTTTTGGTGCAGAAAGCGAATAACAAGGATCTTGAGCTACAAACTCATGGACCTTAGAAATCAGCTTGAGATGTACTGTGATATTTCTTTTAAGGTTCTTTGAGCCCGTCCGGTTAGTCACTCTGGCCTCATACCAATGGTTTGACCATCTTTAGTTGACCTATCTTGGTGGCCGCTTATGATCATTTCCTGACATGAATGACACCTGTTTTCCTAGATCCAGTTGATGTGTTTTTTAGTACTATTGATTACATGTTTAATTGTTTCGTCAGATACTCTGCCAGACCATGCCATTCCAATCCTGATAGAATATATGCCATTCCAACCATACAGGTTCCTATCACTTCCGAAGCTATCCACTCATCTATGTAGTCTGCATTTCGGTCCCACAAATACCTTTGAAAATGCAACACATGCCCAACATTCTATTTAGAACTACAAATGTTACATCATAACTCAGCAGTACTCCCCCGTCACAACCTTCCTACGCCTATCTTTGGACTTCCTATGAGCGCCCCTTACTTGACATCCTCTACTTCCTCAACCTATGATATTCACTCCTGCCTGACCACAGGTTACGCTCTTCTCTGTAGTGACCAGGGCTCCAACTTAGCTCCTGGATAACATAACCTTCTCCTACTTTGTCCTCATTGTAAAACTCTGTCTAAATGTTAAAGAATCCATGAGAAGAGTGAGCCTTGCCTAGTCCTCCATACATCTTCCAGTGTCTAGAACTTATTCTTAGGTACTAATCCAAAACCTCTCCTCAAAATTTTGGCTTCTCACCAGTCTATAACCTTTCGGAAACCATCTCTGCTTTCTAGCATCATCTCAAATTTAACCATCAATATCCCTAAATTTCTTAACTCCTTTTCCTTTTAACGTATGACACGTGCTGCGACAAGCCCTACTAATCCTACTCATAACGTTTTTTTTCGTTCTTTGTTTTCTGTTACATACATTACAAAAGAAACAAACAAAATTTCTCTCAGTCCTGAATTGAAACTCCTTTGCCAACTGAATGGAGCAGTCAGAGCACGGTAAGTGAGCTGCTCTAGGCATTTCGGTAATAATCGTTAACCTCACTATTACATTGCGGCATTCATGAGTGATGCAAGGTTAGGGTTTAACTATCTTATTGTCAGGGTAAGTTATTTTATAATTGCAAATAAAAGTAGCAAAAGAAGAATGTTGAAAGAGATAATTAAGCTACTTTACGTAGAGAACAGAGTAGTTATAAGTTATAATGTTGAAAGAGATGAATAAGTTTCTGTAGATGAAAATGAGAGCACATCCAACTAGAAACGTAAAAGGAGTAATTTCCTCTACATGCAGATAATAGTAGTAGGAGATTAGTGTTACTGGATGAGTATGCTAGTACTGTTGCAGCTGATGTCAACTACACAAAAAAGTGTTAAAGGCGATTACCAGGTTTCTCTAGTTACAAGAATAATCGTAGATCACAGCGTTCAGAGGGAAGATGATGCATGACAAGATTTTTGCAGGTGTTGACAACCGAAGATAAATCTAGTTAGAGGTGAGAACGAGAACAAGGTAGAGTTGTAACATTCGAAAGTTGTTTTGGTCAGAGTAGCTAAGTTTCCATGAATGAATATTGACGCTAGTGACAGATGAGAATGTTTAGTTTAAAGAGTGGGTAAATGAGAAAGCAATTAAATTAATAGGTGGGTATGAAAGACACGGTTGATATTGATAAAGAGTGTGTGGAGGTGGGAGTGAAAATGACGGCAGGTTGAGATAGTTAAAAATGAGAGTGATGATAGGAAAAAGAATTGACGAATAGAGCGAAAAGAATTACAAAAGTTAGAATAGATGCAAGTGAGAGTTGTGACAGGTTAGATGTTACTTGTGACAGTTGTTGTCAGGTGGTAGATAGTAAACATCTCAGAGTAAATACAGGTAGGTACTGTAATAAGTAAAGGAAAAGGTTACAGTAAACAGAAACGACAAAGACTGTCGTGACCTAAGCAAAGCTGATGGAAGAGAATAAAAAGATAGTAAAGATTCCTGATGTCTACATATCTATGGGGAACTACACAGATGCCAGGAAATAGGAAGACCTTGAAGAGCAAATAAGAAAAAACAAAAAGATCCTAAAGGAAATTCACATATACCTGCTGAGCAACAAACTGAACCAACTAGAAACGTGCCAGATTGTCTTGAAAAACTAATCAAACTTAATGAAAGACTGTGAACCTTAATGAAAGCTAACAAAATATTCTACAGATTTGAATATACGCAAAAGGAAATAATTAATACATGACAGGAGAGATATGAAAAACCTTAAAGCTGAACCAACGAAGTCTGATTTATTTCGGGAGAAGCAGCCACTGTTATTGGGATAGTCAACCTTTCTCTAGCAAGAGTCACCAGCCGGTGTAGGTAGAGGTACCCTCTGTTGCGAGGAGAGGTAGTCTATGTTACATGGACAGGACACTTCTGTTCCAAGAGGAAACAGCTACTACTGTATGAGGAGGTAGCCGCCGCTGGCGTAAAATGAAAAAAGAATAGAGAAAGAAGAAAAAAGAAAAAAAAAAAAGAACATTCATTGGAACTTGTAGAGACGGTCGACGTTGTAGGGAGAGGGGCAGCATGAGCGTGGGTTGAAATAGGAGAAAACGGCCCCGAAAGTTACAGAGGAGTAAAGCAGACTTTCTACAAAACAATCGCTATCATTGATGCTGAGACTTCTTCATATACTGACACAAACAGTGACTCAAACATTGATGGAGGTGGAGGTTTGTACTGACTTTCAAACATTGACCTAAAGACTGACGCACCAAGTGACACACGCTGAAGAAGAGAGTGACCGATCACTAAACTTTAAGAACAAATACTGACGCAAAGACCCAGCCAGTGCAGGTCTGCAGGAGGTTGACAGGGGCTGGAGACAACGGCTGAGGGCATATCGATTCCGGAGAGAGGAGGGCGAAGATGAGGACGTCAATAAAAACGAATTTCCATTTGTTTTGAAGAGAAAAGTTGGCTTTATTGGAAACTCTTCCGAATAGCATTATCCTCCTCTATCTTGGGTGCTGGGCTCATATTGCTGCTGTAATTCTAAAGAAGCTCACCGGAGAAAGGCAGAGCGAATATTGCCACCGTCGTCTCGTCCTCTTATAGAACACGGGCAGTGATTGGACCATCTCTCACCATGATTAATGTTAGGCCTGAAATCTTACGGATAAGAAGGCAAACCATGAATATATATATATATATATATATATATATATATATATATATATATATATATATATATATATATATATATATATATATATATATATATAAAAATATATATATATTCTTTCTTTCTTTCAAACTATTCGCCATTTCCCACAGTAGCAAGGTTGCGTTAAGAACAGAGAACTGGGCCTTTGAGGGAATATCCTCACCTGGCACCCTTCTCTGTTCCTTCTTTTGGAAAATTAAAAAAAAAACGAGAGGGGAAGGATTTCCAGCCCCCCGCTCCCTCCCCTTTTAGTCGCCTTCTACGACACGCAGGGATTACGTGGGAAGTATTCTTTCTCCCCTATCCCCAGGGATTATATGTATATATATATATATATATATATATATATATATATATATATATATATATATATATATATATATATATATATATCATCCCTGGGGATAGGGGAGAAAGAATACTTCCCACGTATTCCCTGCGTGTCGTAGAAGGAGACTAAAAGGGAACGGAGAGGGGGGCTGGAAATCCTCCCCTCTCATCTTTTTTTTTATTTTCCAAAGGAAGGAACAGAGAAAGGAGCCGGGTGAGGATGTTTCCTCAGGGGCCCAGTCCTCTGTTCTTAACGCTACCTTGCTGACGCGGGAAATGGCGAATAGTATGAAAGAAAAGAAAGATATATATATATATATATATATATATATATATATATATATATATATATATATATATATATATATATATATATATATATTTTTTTTTTTTTTTTTGCTTTGTCGCTGTCTCCCCCGTTTGCGAGGTAGCGCAAGGAAACAGACGAAAAAAATGGCCCAACCCACCCCCATACACATGCCTTGATTCAATACACTGATAGCACGTCAACCCCGGTATACCACATCGCTCCAATTCACTCTATTCTTTGCCCTCCTTTCACCCTCCTGCATGTTCAGGCCCCGATCACACAAAATCTTTTTCACTCCATCTTTCCACCTCCAATTTGGTCTCCCTCTTCTCCTCGTTCCCTCCACCTCCGACACATATATCCTCTTGGTCAATCTTTCCTCACTCATTCTCTCCATGTGACCAAACCATTTCAAAACACCCTCCTCTGCTCTCTCAACAACGCTCTTTTTATTTCCACACATCTCTCTTACCCTCACGTTACTTACTCGATCAAACCACCTCACACCACACATTGTCCTCAAACATCTCATCTCCAGCACATCAATCCTCCTGCGCACAACTCTATCCATAGTCCACGCCTCTCAACCATACAACATTGTTGGAACCACTATTCCTTCAAACATACCCATTTTTGCTTTCCGAGATAATGTTCTCGACTTCCACACATTCTTCAAGGCTCCCAGAATTTTTGCCCCCTCCCCCACCCTATGATCCACTTCCGCTTCCATGGTTCCATCCGCTGCCAAATCCACTCCCAGATATCTAAAACACTTCACTTCCTCCAGTTTTTCTCCATTCAAACTCACCTCCCAATTGAATTGACCCTCAACCCTACTGTACCTAATAATCTTGCTCTTATTCACATTTACTCTTAACTTTCTTCTTTAACACACTTTACCAAACTCAGTCACCAGCTTCTGCAGTTTCTCACATGAATCAGCCACCAGCGCTGTATCATCGGCGAACAACAACTGACTCACTTCCCAAGCTCTCTCATCCCCAACAGACTTCATACTTGCCCCTCTTTCCAAAACTCTTGCATTCACCTCCCTAACAACCCCATCTATAAACAAATTAAACAACCATGGAGACATCACACACCCCTGCCGCAAACCTACATTCACTGAGAACCAATCACTTTCCTCTCTCCCTACACGTACACATGCCTTACATCCTCGATAAAAACTTTTCACTGCTTCTAACAACTTGCCTCCCACACCATTTTTCTTAATACCTTCCACAGAGCATCTCTATCAACTCTATCATATGCCTGTGGATATATATATATATATATATATATATATATATATATATATATATATATATATATATATATATATATATATATATATATATATATATATATATATATATATATATATATATATATATATATATATATACATATATATATATATATATATATATATATATATATATATATATATATATATATGTATATATATATATATATATATATATATATATATATATATATATATATATATATATATATATATATATATTGGGGAAGAGCAGTGTGGTTTCAGAAGTGGTAGAGGATGTGTGGATCAGGTGTTTGCTTTGAAGAGTGTATGTGAGAAATACTTAGAAAAGCAAATGGATTTGTATGTAGCATTTATGGATCTGGAGAAGGCATATGATAGAGTTGATAGAGATGCTCTGTGGAAGGTATTAAGAATATATGGTGTGGGAGGCAAGTTGTTAGAAGCAGTGAAAAGTTTTTATCGAGGATGTAAGGCATGTGTACGTGTAGGAAGAGAGGAAAGTGATTGGTTCTCAGTGAATGTAGGTTTGCGGCAGGGGTGTGTGATGTCTCCATGGTTGTTTAATTTGTTTTTGGATGGGGTTGTTAGGGAGGTAAATGCAAGAGTCTTGGAAAGAGGGGCAAGTATGAAGTCTGTTGGGGATGAGAGAGCTTGGGAAGTGAGTCAGTTGTTGTTCGCTGATGATACAGCGCTGGTGGCGGATTCATGTGAGAAACTGCAGAAGCTGGTGACGGAGTTTGGTAAAGTGTTTGGAAGAAGAAAGTTAAGAGTAAATGTGAATAAGAGCAAGGTTATTAGGTACAGTAGGGTTGAGGGTCAAGTCAATTGGGAGGTGAGTTTGAATGGAGAAAAACTGGAGGAAGTGAATTGTTTTAGATATCTGGGAGTGGATCTGTCAGCGGATGGAACCATGGAAGCGGAAGTGGATCATAGGGTGGGGGAGGGGGCGAAAATTTTGGGAGCCTTGAAAAATGTGTGGAAGTCGAGAACATTATCTCGGAAAGCAAAAATGGGTATGTTTGAAGGAATAGTGGTTCCAACAATGTTGTATGGTTGCGAGGCGTGGGCTATGGATAGAGTTGTGCGCAGGAGGATGGAGGTGCTGGAAATGAGATGCTTGAGGACAATGTGTGGTGTGAGGTGGTTTGATCGAGTAAGTAACGTAAGGGTAAGAGAGATGTGTGGAAATAAAAAGAGCGTGGTTGAGAGAGCAGAAGAAGGTGTTTTGAAATGGTTTGGGCACATGGAGAGAATGAGTGAGGAAAGATTGACCAAGAGGATATATGTGTCGGAGGTGGAGGGAACGAGGAGAAGAGGGAGACCAAATTGGAGGTGGAAAGATGGAGTGAAAAGGATTTTGTGTGATCGGGGCCTGAACATGCAGGAGGGTGAAAGGAGGGCAAGGAATAGAGTGAATTGGAGCGATGTGGTATACAGGGGTTGACGTGCTGTCAGTGGATTGAATCAAGGCATGTGAAGCGTCCGGGGTGGGCCATGGAAAGCTGTGTAGGTATGTATATTTGCGTGTGTGGACGTGTGTATGTACATGTGTATGGGGTGGGTTGGGCCATTTCTTTCGTCTGTTTCCTTGCGCTACCTCGCAACCGCGGGAGACAGCGACGAGGTATAAAAAAAAAAAAAAAAAAAAAAATATATATATATATATATATATATATATATATATATATATATATATATATATATATATATATATATATATATATATATATATATATATACGTATATATATATATATATGTATATATATATATATATATATATATATATATATATATATATATATATATATATATATATATATATATATATATATATATATATATATATATATATATATATATATATATATCAAGAGAAAGGTGCAAGAGGTAAAAAAGAGGGCAAATGAGAGTTGGGGTGAGAGAGTATCATTAAATTTTAGGGAGAATAAAAAGATGTTCTGGAAGGAGGTAAATAAGGTGCGTAAGACAAGGGAGCAAATGGGAACTTCAGTGAAGGGCGCAAATGGGGAGGTGATAACAAGTAGTGGTGATGTGAGAAGGAGATGGAGTGAGTATTTTGAAGGTTTGTTGAATGTGTTTGATGATAGAGTGGCAGATATAGGGTGTTTTGGTCGAGGTGGTGTGCAAAGTGAGAGGGTTAGGAAAAATGATTTGGTAAACAGAGAAGAGGTAGTAAAATCTTTACGGAAGATGAGAGCCGGAAAAGCAGCAGGTTTGGATGGTATTACAGTGGAATTTATTAAAAAAGGGGGTGACTGTATTATTGACTGGTTGGTAAGGTTATTTAATATATGTATGACTCATGGTGAGGTGCCTGAGGATTGGCGGAATGCGTGCATAGTGCCATTGTACAAAGGCAAAGGGGATAAGAGTGAGTGCTCAAATTACAGAGGTATAAGTTTGTTGAGTGTTCCTGGTAAATTATATGGGAGGGTATTGACAGAGAGGGTGAAGGCATGTACAGAGCATCAGATTGGGGAAGAGCAGTGTGGTTTCAGAAGTGGTAGAGGATGTGTGGATCAGGTGTTTGCTTTGAAGAATGTATATGAAAAATACTTAGAAAAGCAAATGGATTTGTATATAGCATTTATGGATCTGGAGAAGGCATATGACAGAGTTGATAGAGATGCTCTGTGGAAGGTATTAAGAATATATGGTGTGGGAGGCAAGTTGTTAGAAGCAGTGAAAAGCTTTTATCGAGGATGTAGGGCATGTGTACGTGTAGGAAGAGAGGAAAGTGATTGGTTTTCAGTGATTGTAGGTTCGCGGCAAGGGTGTTTGATGTCTCCATGGTTGTTTAACTTGTTTATGGATGGGGTTGTTAGGGAGGTGAATGCAAGAGTTTTGGAAAGAGGGGCAAGTATGAAGTCTGTTGGGGATGAGAGAGCTTGGGAAGTGAGTCAGTTTTTGTTCGATGATGATACAGCGCTGGTGGCTGATTCATGTGAGAAACTGCAGAAGCTGGTGACTGAGTTTGGTAAAGTGTGTGATAGAAAAAACTTAAGAGTAAATGTGAATAAGAGCAAGGTGATTAGGTACAGCAGGGTTGAGGGTCAAGTCAATTGGGAGGTAAGTTTGAATGGAGAAAAACTGGAGGAAGTAAAGTGTTTTAGATATCTGGGAGTGGATCTGGCAGCGGGTGGAACCATGGAAGCGGAAGTGGATCATGGGTTGGGGGAGGGGGCGAAAATCCTGGAAGCCTTGAAAAATGTGTGGAAGTCGAGAACATTATCTCGGAAAGCAAAAATGGGTATGTTTGAAGGAATAGTGGTTCCAACAATGTTGTATGGTTGCGAGGCGTTGGCTATGGATAGAGTTTTTCGTAGGAGGATGGATGTGCTGGAAATGAGATATTTGAGGACAATATGTGGTGTGAGGTGGTTTGATCGAGTAAGTAACGTAAGGGTAAGAGAGATGTGTGGAAATAAAAAGAGCGTGGCTGAGAGAGCAGAAGAGGGTGTTTTGAAATGGTTTCGGCACATGGAGAGAATGAGTGAGGAAAGATTGACCAAGAGGATATATGTGTCGGAGGTGGAGGGAACGAGAAGTGGGAGACCAAATTGGAGGTGGAAAGATGGAGTGAAAAAGATTTTGTGTGATCGGGGCTTGAACATGCAGGAGGGTGAAAGGAGGGCAAGGAATAGAGTGAATTGGATCGATGTGGTATACCGGGGTTGACGTGCTGTCAGTAGATTGAATCAGGGCATGTGAAGCGTCTGGGGTAAACCATGGAAAGCTGTGTAGGTATGTATATTTGCGTGTTTGGACGTATGTATATACAAGTGTATGGGGGTGGGTTGGGCCATTTCTTTCGTCTGTTTCCTTGCGCTGCCTCGCAAACGCGGGAGACAGCGACGAAGCAAAAAAAAAAAAAAGATATATATATTTTTTTTCATACTATTCGCCATTTCCCGCATAAGCGAGGTAGCGTTAAGGACAGAGGACTGGGCCTTTGAGGGAATATCCTCACCTGGCCCTCTTGTCTGTTCCTTCTTTTGGAAAAAAAAAAAAATGAGAGGGGAGGGTTTGCAGCCCCCCGCTCTCTTTCCTTTTAGACGCCTTCTACGACACACAGGAAATACGTGGGAAGTATTCTTTCTACCCTATCCCCAGGGATATATATATATATATATATATATATATATATATATATATATATATATATATATATATATATATATATATATATATATATATATATATATATATATATAGGGGTTGACGTGCTGTCAGTGGATTGAATCAAGGCATGTGAAGCGTCTGGGGTAAACCATGGAAAGCTGTGTAGGTATGTATATTTGCGTGTGTGGACGTATGTATATACATGTGTATGGGGGGGTTGGGCCATTTCTTTCGTCTGTTTCCTTGCGCTATCTCGCTAACGCGGGAGACAGCGACAAAGTATAATAAAAAAAATAAATAATATATATATATATATATATATATATATATATATATATATATATATATATATATATATATATATGTGTGTGTGTGTGTGTGTGTGTGTGTGTGTGTGTCGGAGGTGGAGGGAATGAGAAGAATTGGGAGACCAAATTGGAGGTGGAAAGATGGAGTGAAAAAGATTTTGAGTGATCTGGGCCTGAACATGCAGGAGGGTGAAAGGCGTGCAAGGAATAGAGTGAATTCGATCGATGGGGTATACCGGGTACGACGTGCTGTCAATGGATTCAATCAGGGCATTTGAAGCGTCTGGGATAAACCATGGAAAGTTCTCTGAGGCCTGGATATGGAAAGGGAGCTGTGGTTTCAGGCAATATTACATGACAGCTAGAGACTGAGTGTGAACGAATGGGGCCTTTGTTGTCTTTTCCTAGAGCTACCTCGCACACATGAGGGGGGAGGGGGATGTTATTCCATATGTGGCGAGGTGGCGATGGTAATGAATGAAGACAGACTGTATGAATTATGTACATGTGTATATATGTATATGTCTCTGTGTGTTATATATATATGTGTACATTGAGATGTATAGGTATATATATTTGCGTGTGAGGACGTGTGCATATATACATGTGTATGGGGGTGGGTTGGGCCATTTCTTTCGTCTGTTTCCTTGCGCTACCTCGCGACAAAGCAAACTAAATAAATAAATATAATATAGTTTTGCGGAGGAGGGTGGATGTGCTGGAAATGAGATGTTTCAGAACAATATGTGATGTGAGGTAGTTTGATTGTTTAAGTAATAATCGGGTAATAGAGATGTGTGGTAATAAGAAGAGTGTGGTTCAGAGAGTAGAAGAGGGTGTTTTGAAATTGTTTCGTCACATGGAGAGAATGAGTGAGGAAAGATTAACCAAGAGGATATATGTGTCAGAGTTGGAGGGAACGAGGAGAAGTGGGAGACCAAATTGGAGGTGGAAAGATGGAGTGAAAAGGATTTTGAGTGATCGGGGCCTGAACATGCAGGAGGGTGAAAGGCGTGCAAGAAATAGAGTAAATTGGAAGGTTGTGGTATACCGGGGTCGGCGTGCTGTCAATGGATTGAACCAGGGCATGTGAAGCGTCTGGGGTAAACCATGGAAAGTTTTGCGGGGCCTGGATGTGGAAAGGGAGCTACGGTTTCGGTGCATTATTACATGACAGCTAGAGACTAAGTTTGAACGAATGTGGCCTTTGTTGTCTTTTCATAGCGCTACCTCGCGCACATGAGGGGGGAAGGTTTTTTTTTTCATGTGAGGCAGGGTGGGAATGGGAATGAATAAAGGCAGACAGTATGAATTATGTACATGTTTATATGTGAATATGTCTATGTGTGTATATATATATATATATATATATATATATATATATATATATATATATATATATATATATATATATATATATATATATATATATATATCTTTCTTCTTTCAAACTATTCGCCATTTCCCGCGTTAGCGAGGTAGCGCTAAGAACAGAGAACTGGGCCTTTAAGGGAATATCCTCACCTGGCCCCCTTCTCTATTCCTTCTTCTGGAAAATTAAAAAAAAATAATGAGAGGGGAGGATTTCCAGCCCCCCGCTCCGTCCCCTTTTAGTCGCCTTCTACGACACGCAGGGAATACGTGGGAAGTATTCTTTCTCCCCTATCCCCAGGGATAATATATATATATATATATATATATATATATATATATATATATATATATATATATATATATATATATATATTTTTTTTTTTTTTTTTTTTTTTAACTATTCGCCATTTCCCGCGTTAACGAGGTAGCGTTAAGAACAGAGGACTGGGCCTTTTTTGGAATATCCTCACCTGGCCCCCTCTGTTCCTTCTTTTGGAAAATTGAAAAAAAAAAAAAAAAAAAAAAAAAAAAAAAACGAGAGGGGAGGATTTCCAGCCCCCCGCTCCCTCCCCTTTTAGTCGCCTTCTACGACACGCAGGGAATACGTGGGAAGTATTCTTAATCCCCTATCCCCAGGGATAATATATATATATATATATATATATATATATATATATATATATATATATATATATATATATATATATATATATATATATATATATATATATATATATATATGTATTCGTTGAGATATATAGGTATGTATATTTGCGTGTGTGGACGTGTATGTATATTTGCTTGTGTGGACGTGTATGTATATACATGTGTATGTGGGTGGGTTGGCCATTCTTTCGTCTATTTCCTTGCGCTACCTCGCTGACGCGGGAGACAGCGACAAAGCAAAATAAATAAATGAATAAATATATACTGACGTGGGAGGTGGGATGATTAAAAAGTGTGGTGAGTGGTGGGATGAAGAAGTAAGATTATTAGTGAAAGAGAAGAGAGAGGCCTTTGGACGATTTTTCCAAAAAAAAAAATGCAAAGGAGTGGGAGATGTATAAATGAAAGAGGCAGGAGATCAAGAGAATGGTGAAAGAGGTGAAAAAGAGGCCAAATGAGAATTGGGGTGAGAGAGTATCATTAAATTTTAGGGAAAATGAAAAGTTTATTTGGAAGGAGGTAAATAAAGTGCGTAAGACAAGGGAGCAAATGGGAATTTCAGTGAAGGGGGCTAATGGGAGTTGATAACTTGTAGTGGTGATGTGAGAAGGAGATGGAGTGAGTGTTTTCAAGGTTTGTTGAATATGTTTGATGATAGACTGGCAGATATAGGGTGTTTTGGTTGAGGTGGTGTGGAAAGTGAGAGGGTTAAGGAAAATGATTTGGTAAACAGAGTAGAGGTAGTAAAAGCTTTGCGGAAGATGAAAGCCGACAAGGCAGCAGGTTTGGATAGTATTGCACTGGAATTTATTAAAAAAGGGGGTGACTGTATTATTGACTGGTTGGTAAAGTTATCTAATGTATGTATAATTCATAGTGAGGTGCCTGAGGATTGGTGGAATGATTGCATAGTGCCATTGTACAAAGGCAAAGGGGATAAGAGAGAGTGCTTAAATTACCAAGGTATAAATTTGTTGAGTATCCCTGGTAAATTATATGGAAGGGTATTGATTGAGAGGGTGAAGGCATGTACAGAGCATCAGACTGGGGAAGAGCAGTGTGGTTTCAGAAGTGGTAGAGGATGTGTGGATCAGGTGTCTGCTTTGAAGAATGTATGTGAGAAATACTTAGAAAAGGAAATGGATTTGTATGTAGCATTTATGGATCTGGAGAAGTCATATGATAGAGTTGATCGAGATGCTCTGTGGAAGGTATTAAGAATATATGGTGTGGGAGGCAAGTTGTTAGAAGCAGTGAAAATTTTTTATCGAGGATGTAGGGCATATGTACGTGTAGGAAGAGAGGACAGTGATTGGTTCTCAGTGAATGTAGGTTTGCGGTAGGGGTGTGTGATGTCTCCATGGTTGTTTAATTTGTTTATGGATGGGGTTGTTAGGGAGGTGAATGCAAAAGTTTTGGAAAGAGGGGCAAGTATGCAGTCTGTTGTGGATGAGAGAGCATGGGAAGTGAGTCAGTTGTTGTTCGATGATGATACAGCGCTGGTGGCTGATTCATGTGAGAAACTGCAGAAGCTGGTAACTGAGTTTGGTAAAGTATGTGAAAGAAGAAAGTTAAGAGTAAATGTGAATAAGAGCAAGGTTATTAGGTACAGTAGGGTTGAGGGTCAAGTCAATTGGGAAGTAAGTTTGAATGCAGAAAAACTGGATGAAGTAAGTATTTTCGATATCTGGGAGTGGATCTGGCAGCGGATGGAACCATGGAAGCGGAAGTAAATCATAGGGTGGGGGACGAGGTGAAAATTCTGGGAGCGTTGAAGAATTTTTGGAAGTGGAGAACATTATCACTGAATGCAAAAATGGGTATGTTTGAAGGAATAGTGGTTCCAACAATGTGGCATGGCTGCGAGGCGTGGGATATGGGTACAGTCGTGCGTAGGAGGGTGGGTGTGCTGGAAATGAGATGTTTGAGGACAATATGTGGTGTGAGGTGGTTTCATCGAGTAAATAATGTAAGGGGTAAGAGATATGTGTGGAAATAAAAAGAGTGTGGTTGAGAGAGCAGAGGAGGGTGCTTTGAAATGGTTTGATCACATGGAGAAAATTAGTGCGGAAAGATTGGCCAAGAGGATATATGTGTCAGAGGTGGAGGGAACGAGAAGTGGGAGACCAAATTGGACTTGGAAAGATGGAGTGAAAATGATTTTGAGTGATCGGGGCCTGAACATGCAGGAGGGTGAAAGGCGTGCAAGGAATAGAGTGAATTAGAACGATATGGCATACCGGGGTCGACGTGCGGTCATTGGACTGAACCAGGGCATGTAAAGCGTCTGGGGTAAACCATGGAAAGTTCAGTAGGGCCTGGATGTGGAAAGGGAGCTGTGGTTTCGGAGCATTATTACATGAGATCTAGAGACTGATTGTGAACGAATGGGGCCTTTGTTGTCTTTTCCCAGCGCTACCTCGCACACATGAGGGGGGAACGAATTGTAATTCCATTTGTGGCGAGGTGGCGATAGGAATAAATAAAGGCAGACAGTATGAAGTATGTACATGTGCATACATGTATATATCTGTATGTGTATATATATAATGTACATTGAGATATATAGGTATGAATATTTGCGTGTGTGGACGTGTATGTATATACATGTGTATGTGGGTGGGTTGGGCCATTGTTTCGTCTGTTTCCTTGCGCTACCACGCTAACGCGGGTGACAGCGACAAATCAAAATAAATAGATAAATAAATATATATATATATATATATATATATATATATATATATATATATATATATATATATGTATATATATATATATATATATATATATATATATATATATATATATATATATATATATATATATATATATATATATATATATATATATATATACATATATATATATATATATATATATATATATATATATATATATATATATATATATATATATATATATATATATATATATATATATATATATATATATATATATATATATATATATATATATATATATATATATATATATATATATATATATATATATATATATATATATATATATATATATATATAATATATATATATATATATATATATATATATATATATATATATATATATATATATATATATATATATATATATATATATATATATATATGTATATATATTATATATATATATATATATATATATATATATATATATATATATATATATATATATATATATATATATATATATATATATATATATATATATATATATGTATATATATATATATATATATATATATATATATATATTATCCCTGGGGATAGGGGATTAAGAATACATCCCACGTATTCCCTGCGTGTCGTAGAAGGCGACTAAAAGGGGAGGGAACGGGGGGCTGGAAATCCTCCCCTCTCTCTTTTTTTTTTTTTTTTTTTTCCAAAAGAAGGAACAGAGGGGGCCAGGTGAGGATATTCCAAAAAAGGCCCAGTCCTCTGTTCTTAACGCTACCTCGCTATCGCGGGAAATGGCGAATAGTATGAAAAAAAAAAAAAAAAAAATATATATATATATATATATATATATATATATATATATATATATATATATATATATATATATACATACACATGTATATACATACACGTCCACACACGCAAACATTCATACCTATATATCTCAATGTACATTATATATATACACATACAGATATATACATGTATGCACATGTACATACTTCATACTGTCTGCCTTTATTTATTCCTATCGCCACCTCGCCACAAATGGAATTACAATTCGTTCCCCCCTCATGTGTGCGAGGTAGCGCTGGGAAAAGACAACAAAGGCCCCATTCGTTCACAATCAGTCTCTAGATCTCATGTAATAATGCTCCGAAACCACAGCTCCCTTTCCACATCCAGGCCCTACTGAACTTTCCATGGTTTACCCCAGACGCTTTTTGCTTTGTCGCTGTCTTCCGGGTTTGCGAGGTAGCGCAAGGAAACATGCGTAAGGAATGGCCCAACCCACCCCCATACACATGTATATACATATATATATATATATATATATATATATATATATATATATATATATATATATATATATATATATATATATATATATTTATATATATATATTGTATATATATATATATATATATATATATATATATATATATATATATATATATATATATATATATATATATATATATATATATATATATATATATATATATATATATATATATATATATATATATATATATATATATACAATATATATATATATATATATATATATATATATATATATATATATATATATATATATATATATATATGTATATATATATATATATATATATATATATATATATATATATATATATATATATATATATATATATATATATATATATATATATATATATATATATGTATATACATGTGTATGGGGGTGGGTTGGGCCATTCCTTACGCATGTTTCCTTGCGCTACCTCGCAAACCCCGAAGACAGCGACAAAGCAAAAAAAAATAAAAAAAATGACTCATGGTGAGGTGCCTGAGGATTAGCGGAATGCATGCATAGTGCCATTGTACAAAGGCAAAGGGGAAAAGAGTGAGTGCTCAAATTACAGAGGTATAATTTTGTTGAGTATTCCTCGTAAATTATATGGGAGGGTATTGATTGAGAGGGTGAAGGCATGTACAGGATGTGTGGATTAGGTGTTTGCTTTGAAGAATGTATGTGAGAAATATTTAGAAAAGCAAATGGATTTGTATGTAGCATTTATGGATCTGGAGAAGAAATATGATAGAGTTGATAGAGATGCTCTGTGGAAGGTATTAAGAATATATGGTGTGGGAGGCAAGTTGTTAGAAGCAGTGAAAAGTTTTTATCGAGGATGTAAGGCATGTGTACGTGTAGGAAGAGTGAAAAGTGATTAGTTCTCAGTGATTGTAGGTTTGCGACACGGGTGTGTGATGTCTCCATGGTTGTTTAATTTGTTTATGGATGGGGTTGTTAGGGAGGTGAATGCAAGAGTTTTGGAAAGAGGGGCAAGTATGAAGTCTGTTGGGGATGAGAGAGCTTGGGAAGTGAGTCAGTTGTTGTTCGCTGATGATACAGCGCTGGTGGCTGATTCATGTGAGAAACTGCAGAAGCTGGTGACTGAGTTTGGTAAAGTGTGTGGAAGAAGAAAGTTAAGAGTAAATGTGAATAAGAGCAAGGTTATTAGGTACAGTAGGGTTGAGGGTCAAGTCAATTGGGAGGTAAGTTTGAATGGAGAAAAACTGGAGGAAGTAAAGTGTTTTAGATATCTGGGAGTGGATCTGGCAGCGGATGGAACCATGGAAGCGGAAGTGGATCATTGGGTGGGGGAGGGGGCGAAAATTCTGGGAGCCGCGAAGAATGTGTGGAAGTCGAGAACATTATCTCGGAAAGCAAAAATGGTTCTGTTTGAAGGAATAGTGGTTCCAACAATGTTGTATGGTTGCGAGGCGTGGGCTATGGATAGAGTTGTTGCGCAGGAGGATGGATGTGCTGGAAATGAGATGTTTGAAGACAATATGTGGTGTGAGGTGGTTTGATCGAGTAAGTAACGTAAGGGTAAGAGAGATGTATGGAAATAAAAAGAGCGTGGTTGAGAGAGCAGAAGAGGGTGTTTTGAAATGGTTTAGGCACATGGAGAGAATGAGTGAGGAAAGATTGACCAAGAGGACATATGTGTCGGAGGTGGAGGGAACGAGGAGAAGTGGGAGACCAAATTGGAGGTGGAAAGATGGAGTGAAAAAGATTTTATGTGATCGGGGCCTGAACATGCAGGAGGGTGAAAGGACGGCAAGAAATAGAGTGAATTGGATCGATGTGGTATACCGGGGTTGACGTGCTGTCAGTGGATTGAAACAGGGCATGTGAAGCGTCTGGGGTAAACCATGGAAAGCAGTGTAGGTATGTATATTTGCGTGTGTGGACGTATGTATATACATGTGTATGGGGGTGGGTTGGGCCATTTCTTTAGTCTGTTTCCTTGCGCTACCTCGCAAACGCGGGAGACAGCGAAAAAGCAGAAATATATATATATATATATATATATATATATATATATATATATATATATATATATATATATATATATATATATATATATATATATATATATATATATATATATATATATGTATATATATATATATATATATATATATATATATATATATATATATATATATATATATATATATATATATATATATATATATATATATATGTATATTTCCGTGGGGATAAGGGAGAAAGAATACTTCCCACGTATTCCCTGCGTGTCTTAGAAGGCGACTAAAAGGGAAGGGAGCGGAGGGCTGGAAATCCTCCCCTCCCTTTTTTTTCTTTTTTTTTTCCAAAGGAAGGAACAGAGAAGGGGGCTGGATGAGGATGTTTCCTCAGAGGCCCAGTCCTCTGTTCTTAACGCTATCTCGCTGACGCGGGAAATGGCGAATAGTATGAAAGAAAGAAAAAGATATATATATATATATATATATATATATATATATATATATATATATATATATATATATATATATATATATATATATATATATATATTGGAAAGGATCACAATTTTGTGCGTGATCAAGATATTCCTATGAGTCCACGGGGAAAATGAAACACGAAAACTTCCCAAGTGCACTTTCTTGTAATAATCACATCATCAGGTGAGGCACAAGAGACAAATATAACAGTCATTTGATATACATCGAAGATGAGAAAAAAGGAGATATAGGTAGTATGTTTGAGGATACGAACCTGGATGTTTTGGCTCTGAGTGAAACGAAGCTCACGGGTAAAGGGGAAGAGTGGTTTCGGAATGTCTTGGGAGTAAAGTCAGGGGTTAGTGAGAGGACAAGAGCAAGGGAAGGAGTAGCACTACTCCTGAATCAGGAGTTGTCGGAGTATGTGATAGAGTGTAAGAAAGTAAATTCTAGATTAATATGGGTAAAACTGAAAGTTTATGGAGAGAGATGGGTGATTATTGGTGCATATGCATCTGGGCATGAGAAGAAAGATCATGAGAGGCAAGTGTTTTGGGAGCAGCTGAATGAGTGTGTTAGTGGTTTTGATGCAAAAGACCGGGTTAAAGTGATGGGTGATTTGAATGCAAAGGTGAGTAATGTGGCAGTTGAGGGAATAATTGGTATATATGGAGTGTTCAGTGTTGTAAATGGAAATGGTGAAGAGCTTGTAGATTTATGTGCTGAAAAATGACTGGTGATTGGGAATACCTGGTTTAAAAAGCGAGATATACAAAAGTATACGTATGTAAGTAGCAAAGATGGCCAGAGAACGTTATTGGATTACGTGTTAATTGATAGACGCACGAAAGAGAGACTTTTGGATGTTAATGTGCTGAGAGGTTTAACTGGAATGATGTCTGATCATTATCTTGTGGAGGCGAAGGTGAAGGTGTGGGTTTTCAGAAAAGAAGAGAGAATGTTGGGGTGTAGAGAGTGATGAGAGTAAGTGACCCTGGGAAGGAGACGTGTTTGAGGAAGTACCAGGAGAGACTGAGTACAGAATGGAAAAAGGTGAGAACAAAGGAGGTAAGGGGAGTGGGGAAGGAATGGGATGTATTTAGGGAAGCAGTGATGTGTTGCGCAAAAGATGCTTTTGGCATGAGAAGCGTGGGAAGGTGGGTTGATTAGAAAAGTTAGTGAGTGGTGGGATGAAGAAGTAAGATTATTAGTGAAACACAAGGGAGAGGCATTTCGACGATTTTTGCAAGGAAAGAATGCAAATCAGTGGGAGAGGTATAAAAGAAAGAGGCAGGAGGTCAAGAGAAAGGTGCAAGAGGTGAAAAAGAGGTCAAATGAGAGTTGGGGTGAGAGAGTATCATGAAATTTCAGGGAGAATAAAAAGATGTTTTGGAAGGAGGTAAATAAAGTGCGTAAAGACAAGGGAGCAAATGGGAACTTCAGTGAAGGGTGCTAATGGGAAGGTGATAACAAGTAGTGGTGATGTGAGAAGGAGAGCGAGTGAGTATTTTGAAGGTTTGTTGAATGTGTTTGATGATCGAATGGCAGATATTTTGTGTTTTGGTCGAGGTGGTGTGCAAAGTGAGAGGGTTAGGGAAAATGATTTGGTAAATAGAGAAGAGGTATTAAAAGCTTTACGTAAGATGTAAGCCGGCAAGGCAGTAGGTTTGGATGGTATTGCAGTGGAATTTATTAAAATAGGGGGTGACTGTATTGTTGACTGGTTGGTAAGGTTATTTAATGTATGTATGATTCATGGGGAGGTGCCTGAGGATTGGCGGAATGCTTGCATAGCGCCATTGTACAAAGGCAAAGGGGATAAGAGTGAGTGCTCAAATTACAGAGGTATAAGTTTGTTGGGTATTCCTGGTAAATTATATGGGAGGGTATTGATTGAGAGGGTGAAGGCATGTACAGAGCATCAGATTGGGGAAGAGCAGTGTGGTTTCAGAAGTGGTAGAGGATGTGTGGATCAGGTGTTTGCTTTGAAGAATGTATGTGAGAAAAACGTAGAAAAACAAATGGATTTGTAGGTAGCATTTATGGATCTGGAGAAGGCATATGATAGAATTGATAGAGATGCCCTGTGGAAGGTTTAAAGAATATATGGTATGGGAGGCAAGTTGTTAGAAGCAGTGAAAAGTTTTCATCGAGGATGTAAGGCATGTGTACGTGTAGGAAGAGGGGTAAGTGATTGGTTCTCATTGAATGTAGGTTTGCGGCAGGGGTGTGTGATGTCTCCATGGTTGTTTAATTTGTTTATGGATGGGGTTGTTAGGGAGGTGAATGCATGAGTTTTGGAAAGAGGGGCAAGTATGCAGTCTGTTGTGGATGAGAGAACTTGGGAAGTGAGTCAGTTGTTGTTCACTGATGATA